>NW_006441525.1:2174682-2181808 GCF_000325575.1 Pteropus alecto
TCAGCATTTTTTAAAGAAATAGAACAAAAAATCATCAGATTTGTATGGAAGCACAAAGACCCCAAATTGCCAAAGCCATCCTCAGAAAAAAGAACGAGGCTGGAGGCATTACTCTGCCAAATTTCAAATTATACTACAAAGTGACAATAATCAAAGCAGCATGGTATTGGCAGAAAAACACATACACAGGCCAGTGGAACAGAATCAAGAGTCAAGAAGTAAACCAAATAATTTTTGACAAAAAAAGCCAAAAGCCTCTTCAATAAATGGTGCTGGGAAAACTGGTAAGCCACCAGCAAAAGAATGCAACTAGACTGCTGTCTATCACCACACACCAAAATTAACTCAAAATGGATTAAGGACCTGAACATAAGACTCGAAACAATAAAATGCATAGAAGAAAACATAGGAACTAAACTCAAGGACCTTGAACTTAAAGAGGATTTTATGTATTTGACCTCAAAGGCAAGGGAAGTAAAAGCTAAAATAAATGAATGGGACTACATCAAACTAAAAAGCTTCTGCATAGCCAAAGGAACTGTTAACAAGGTAAAGAGACAACCATCAGAATGGGAGAAGATATTTGCAAGCAACACCTCTGATAAGGGCCTAATATCCAAAATATACAAAGAACTCATACAACTCAATTACAACAAAAAAACAATCCAATCAAAAATATTGGCCAAGGACCTGAACAGACACTTCTCCCAAGAAGACATCCAAATGGCCAATAAACATATGAAAGGATGCTCAACATGGCTATCTATTTTGGAAATGTAAATCAAAACCACAATGAGATATCATCTCACACCTGTTAGAATAGCTGTTTTCAACAGAATAAGTAATAACAAGTGTTAGAGAGGATGCGGAGAAAAAGGAACCCTCATACACTGCTGGTGGGACTGCAAATTGGTACAGCCACTAGGAAAAACAGTGTGGAGGTTCCTCAAAAAGCTAAGAATTGATCTACCATGTGATCCAGCCATCCCTCTACTGGGCGTTTACCCCAGACTTGAAAACCGATATCTGAAAAGATATTTGCACATCAATGTTCATAGCAGCATTATTCACAGTGGCCAGGACATGGAAGCAACCAAAGTGTTCTATGATAGATGAATGGATAATGGAATACAACAGAATATTACTCAGCAATAAGAAGAGATGAAATACTGCCATTTGCGACAACATGGATGGACCTTGAGATAATCATGCTAAGCGAAATAAGCCAGACAGAAAAAGTTGAAAACCACATGATATCACTTATATGTGGGATATAAACCTCAAAGCAACACACAAACAGGACAAACAAACAGAGACTCATGGACAATGGACTAGTGGTTACCAGAATGGAGAGGGGAGTGGGGAAGGGAGAGGTAGACGAGGTAAGAGGGGTCAAATAAGTGGTGAAAAAGAACAACTCTAACTATGCGTGGTGAACACACAATGCAATATATATATGCCTTACTGTTGAATTGTACATCTGAATCTTAATTGATTTTGTCAACTAATGTCACCATAATAAGAACAAATAATAACAAAAATAAATAAATAAGTAAAATAACATCATCTATTCAAAAAAAGAAAGAAAAAATGAGGTTGTGGTAGCAGCTATATAAATGACTTGAGCATTTAAATAATTTCAGACTTAAAGAAATGTTGCAATAAAACAACTTCCTATGTATATAACTTTCATCTATGTTCTCCAAATGTTAATATTTACTGTGAAATAATAGAAAATATATTATACATTATATATTAATGTATATATATATTGTATAATATATTGTACATTATATTATATTATGGTCTTATGGTCTCTGCCCCCAGTTTCTGGCACAGAGCACCTAAAATCCTTGTAATTTCCTAAGTAATAAGAGCATTAGGAACATCTTTTGTTCTAATATTTGGTCTTTGACCCTGTTTCCTAACAAAGGGTGCCTAAGAACCTTGGAATTTTCTGGGCGTTAAGAGTGTCTTTTATTCTAATGAGGTGACTCTGGGTGGGCTCTTGGATGACTCCTAGGTTGGGCCGAACACCAGAAGGACCAATTCATTGTTAGAAGCTTGGAATTTTCAGCCCCAGACTCCAATCTCCAGAGAGGGGAGAGGACTGGAAATGGAGTTAATAATTAATTATACCTATATGATGAGCCTCCATAAAAATCCCAATAGTATGGGGTTCAGAGAGCTTCTGAGTTGGTGAACCATGGAGGTGTTGGAAGAGTGGCATGCTCCTCAAGAGCAAGGAGGCTCCTTGCCCCTTCCCACATACATTCCCTCTTCCATCTACTACTGAGTTACAGCTTTTTATATTAAATATAAAAAGTGAGTACACATCTAGTAAGTACACCACTTTCCCAAGTTCTGTGAGCTGCTCAGGCAAATTGATTGGACCCCAGTAGGAGGTATTGGGACTCTCTGGTTTATACCCAGTTGGTCAGAAACACAGGTAACAACCTGGAATAGTGATCGACATCCAAGGGAAGTGAGGGGCAGTCTTTTGAGACTGAGCCCTCAATCGGTGGGCTTTGATGCTATCTCTGGTTAATGTCAGAATTTAATCGAATTGAAGGACAGCCAATTGGCGTCCCAGGGATTTGCTTGGCGTGGGGACAGAAACTCATGCATCTGTTGTCCAAAGTATTGTGAACATGGTAGTGGTGTGAGAATAAAAGAGAAATGCAGGAGGAAATGTGGCCTTTTATATTACAAGATATAGTGAGTTGTTGTCTTTCAGATTGATTCATAAGATACCTTTATATATTCTGGATACCAAACCTAGGTAAGATATGATGCAAATATCTCTGCCCAAGTTTTGGGATTGTTTCTTCACACTCTAGTATCTTCTAAATAACACAAGTTTTTAATTTTTATATGATCAAGTTCATTTTCCCCTGCAATTTATTCTTCTTCTATGCAGAGAGATTAAAGATTCCCCTTATTTTTCTTCTAAAATTTTTTAAATTCTGTCTTTATCAATTACCTTCATCAAATAAAATAGATTTCCTGTATTGTATATGGGACAAGGGTCAATTTTACTTTTTTCCATATGGGATCAATTCAACCAGTATTGTTTTTGGAGAAATACACTACTTCTCCACTTATCATCAATGAAACCTGTCATAAACCAAGTTTCCAAATATGTGTGGTTCTCTTCATGGCTTCACTTCTCAGATTAATCAGGTCCCAGGACTACAGGAAGCTGATTTCCCACCCTGACACTTTTCAGGCTACCTATTGTGAATACAACCCTAAAACCCATGTGGCTATTGTCTTGCATTTACGAATTATCACACATGCACAAAAGTTTTCTTTCTTTTTAAAAAATATTTTTTCCTACCCTACTAGGACCAAGAAAAAGGCAGGCATGTATTTTCACTGTCTCCCTACGGGGGTGGGATTTTCCTAGTCCAGATAGTTAACATGCTGCCTTTTAGAAATACTGGATTTATGGAAGAGTTGTTTCTCTCCGATTACTCATCAGTCTCTCTCCCAAATTAGGAGCTTATGGACCTATAAAACCCAAGCTCTGGGTTGGCAGTCACTGGGAGACACTCCAGAGTAAATGCCAGGCTAGGCACTCACTTATACCTCTGGATTCATACTTTCTTGTTCTGCCAGGCCTCTGAGGAGTTCCCTTATTTTGACTCAGCCATGCATTTACACAGTTGCTTTTAAAGACCTTATTATGCATTTTTTTTAGAAAAGGATTTCTCTGAATATTTAGTTTTCCAAGTTTTAACTTTCCTTTGATTCTTCTTTCACACCATCCTAAGCATCAATCGACTTCTACTATTTATAACAGTTAGTAAAGAATTTCACTCCTCTATTCATTATTGTCATTTCGTTTCATTCTACATGGCCCAGATTACTTATTTAAACTTTTATTTTCAATTCATTTGGAAGCCTTTTAAGGATTAATTCTCAAGGACTCTACATTTCCTATTTAGAGAAATGCTCACTTATTCCAAGATTTTATTTTAACCTTATTTGCTCATGTTCTCAAGAGATCCTGGTTCTTTCATGTTGGGCCACTTTTCATGATAGCTGCGACTTTGTAGTGGATGACATGAGAGTCCTTGACAAGTCAGCATAATCATTCTCTTAAGAAGAGCCACCCATTCGCACCCTTGTATTTCATTTTCTTGGTGTCTTTGAAATATATCTGCAATACTAAAATCGGTATTATAATCAGAATGTGTGTCCCTCTTTAAAGTTTATCTCTCTAGCTTTGAAATTTTTGTTTCAAAGTTTCGATACTCTAATGCTTAAGTAAATATTCTTTAAAGAAAGGATTTAAAAGTCATAGTAAAACATATACTGAACTTCGGTAAAAGATGTCTATGTCTTAAAAGTTAATCAGGAAATCCAATTTAACTTTTGTTTGACTTTGGACATTCCTGAGACAAATTATGGAGTGCCGTTTCTTGCCAGAACATTCTATTTTTCAATTTTTTTGTGGACAAATTGTTATTTAAACATGTATTTCAATGATAATTACTAACTACTCAGTTATTTCTAATTGTTTCCAAAATAATCTGTAGTGCATAAACTTTTCAATGCAAAGTATTAAATAATGAAATAGTAAAATTGGTTATGATTTTCAAATGTTTATTCTTACCAAAATCTCTTATGGATCACTCAGGTTTGAAGACTTGCGGCCTTTAAATCTTTTCCTGCTCATTTGTGGTATTTCTCTGTGTTAAGAGACAATGGTTTTCTTTGCATCTAATGGTTCTATTGATGATGGTCATCACCATCCAGTTATACATGAACACTAGGATCAAATCATGAATAAAACTTCTCACCTGATGTACCTTTAAAAACTACAAGTATAGTTCTTTGATAAGATGTCTGACCATGACTTGTGATGCCAATTCCAGAAAGAAATGAGATGGTCTTAAGCAAACGACAACTTTACACCATTCTATGCTTAAACATTTTAATAGAAATATTTAAATCACAATATAAATTTGATAATTTTGAAAATATAAATGTTAACCTTGATTGACTTTGTTCTACCACTGATTACAAGTGAAAAACTAGCATTTCTATTTAAAATGTACCTTAGAAAATGTGTAACTCATCATTATCATTTTTAATATAAGAATTTTACTTTTTAGAATAGCAGAACATAGTGTCAAGTATCATGTCCTGGCTGGTTTATGGGTATATTTATGTTCTTCCAAAAATTATAATTTAATAATATATAAATTCAAGTGTCATAAGATATTAGATGAGTCAATGTCTTTTCATACACTTTTGGCTAAAAGAAACCTAATTTTACAGATATGTGCCATTTTGAACTCTTCCAAGGACATCTACTAGTACAAGGAAAAATAATTCAAACACTTTATGGGCAAAAAAGGGAAACAAAAAAAACACATATTTTTCCCTTCCACAGGCCCTTGTCCTGCTCTTCAGGGGTAAGCAATTTTTACCATCTATAAATAATGCTATATAACCACCTAATTTTATCATTTTTAAGTAAAATCATTACTTCTTATGAATGATAAAAAATAAAGCTCATTTTCTCCACTTTTTTCTCCTAAAAGCACATTTTTCCATTTGTTCTTTAAGCTAAAATGTTAAGGTGTTTTTATTTTTTTGCTTTCTCTAAGTAATATATTACTGTATTTAGTATTATGCTTAAATAATATATCGTCCTTCCATTTTGAGCAACAATAACTGGCTCAGTAACATGCAGAAATTAGTGTCCCACTTTCTTCCTTTGCAACATTCCCTATCATGGCTTTCAACTTTTAGCAAATATAGGTTGATGTTTATATGGTCAAGCTTTTGTAATTTACATTCTCTTTTGTAATTATAATAAAGTCTTCTCCCATCTTTGTCCATAGGTTGATTTTGATCATAGAATCTCAAATGAATTGACAGTATCATGATTTGAAGAGTTTTGTTATTTCTTAACCACAAGTGCAGGTGGCATGATTTTATTTGTAAGAAGGCAATGAAATCACATGTGAACATCTAAGTCTCCAAAAAAAATCCAGATTCCAGGAATCAAAAAGATAAACCAATGATCTTTTAACTCTTCATTAATTGTTGGAAAACATGTCATTTTTAATTATATACCATCAATTCTAAAATACATTTCTGAAATAGGATATAAACTACAAGAGATGTCATTTTAAATACATAAAAATATGGTAGTTTCCTCAAATGTTGTACATTTATTTCTTATTTTCCAGGATTTTAACTAAGCTTTATTTTGAATGATTAAAAAGAAACATAACACCTCTTTCAGTACATCACCAAGATACTTAATTCTTATTATTCTCTTTGATAAATGATTAATTTTGTATAGACAGCTTACAAGGCCTGCTGCCAGCTGTCAGCATCAATTCCTTGGATGCTCATTTTAAGGGCATCCAACCGAACTTGGATCTGCTGACTGTCTCTTTCATCAAGTTTCTTTGCCATTTTTTCCCTGAATGAGTGCATAATAGTTAATTTTCTTGTGCACTTCAATGTCTCAAGAAAGTTCATTTTTTTCATGTTGCATTAACATTTTAGTTAAGCTTGTAGCTGCAGAGTGATTTATACTCTTTGTTTTGTAAATTTCTGTCAAAATGATGAAAAGTCAGATCATTCTTTAAAGAAAAATTGATTTTGACTGATATCAGGCCTTACAACAATAATGTTGGAAACAAGAATATAGTGGAGTAGTATTTTAAAGAATTGAAAGGAAACAAATTTTAATCCTTGACTCACATGCAGCCAACCTCTTCTAAATATGAGGGTACAGAAAAAGGTGTTACCAAAATTTTTACTTCACAGACACCCATTTGAAAATATTCCTAGAGGAAATACTCTAGTAGAAAGAAAAATAATCATAGGAACATGCTATTAGTTTTATGGAAAAAAAGATTAATGTTGATGTCCATTGTATCTAGAATGTAGATGAAAGTGTAGCATATCTGAGATAACCCAAAAGTAAAATTCCAGAAAATATCCCCTTGAGATATGGGCTTTCTGTAACGGAGAAAGCAAAATCAGAGGAGGTGGGAGGATGCAAGAGTTCTTGCTTGGTTTGCTGAGATGAGATTAATATTGACACATGTAAGAAATCTACCCAGTCTTTGGTACTTTATTATAGCAACTTTAA
>NW_006441526.1:0-531 GCF_000325575.1 Pteropus alecto
TTGCGCCTGACCTCTGCAAAATGTTTTATTTTCCACCTGGCTTCTGCCACCACCAAAAAAACACTACAATCATCTATCTCTTCTTTAATAAAGCCTGATTCACATCTGGGGCGATACATATTCTGGGCATTTGGGGCTGACCTCACCCTTCCAAAAGTAACCACTGCTTGGTTGCAGTGGCCCCAGAGCCCGACTCTGCTGCCTCTGCCACTGCTTCCTCAATGTGGCTGTCAGTCTGTTAAGGAACCAGTATCCGTCACGGGAGTCAGCCCAGCACAGAAAGGCAGCAGAGCAAAGAAGTGGTAGAGCAGACAATGACTCCAAGGCCCTCTTCCAACAGCAAAGAGGCACAGGGCAGAAGAAATTATTTTTAAGATTTGTATGCCTACACATAATAATTCGGCTTTTCTAAATATATTTGGTTCAAATTTGGGAAAAATTTTGTGAGACTGGGAAAATGGCCAAAATGGGAAATATATATATACACAATTATAAAATAAACAATTACTTACATTGTATAGAGAAGGTGAA
>NW_006441527.1:0-1380 GCF_000325575.1 Pteropus alecto
AAAAAAAAACACAAAACCTATTTCGATCTGAAGTTTAGAATTTGTGAAAGACTCTAGCGCAAGCCGTGTGCATGCAGACACGGAGCACCCCCTATGTGACAGGTCCGGCCGTGGGCTCTGAAAATCAACGGTGTGTCGCCTGACCCTATCGAGTGTGGCGTCTCCCAGTGGAAGGACGCGCCGTAAAGTGTAACTCCAAGAGCACGACCGATTTTCCAAGGACGACGTGAAAGAATGTGTTCTGCGGCCACACACGAGGGATTAAACACAGGCAATCGGTCCCCGGAGTCACCAGGGGGATGCGGCCGTGGGGCACGGGCGGGGAGGGGAAGGCAGGCCATTGTAACCACGCGTCTGAGCTATTGGAGGCGGACACTTCCGTGGGCAGATAAGACTTGTCCTCCCAGTGAGGACAGGACAACCAGAAGTCACGGGAAGCTTGACTCAGTTTCCCCATCAGAAACACAGCAAAACGAAGACACGAGAAAAAGCACAGTGGGACCGAAGTTCCTGGCCTGGATGGAAGGCCTCAGGGACGTGGGCTCGGCACACCGGGCGCCCCTGTCCGGGGACAGCGGGGTGCTCCGCGCAAGCTCGCAGGGCCGCGGGAGCCCGGCGGTGGCCGTCACACGCCCACGGGTAAGCGTCGGCGAAGACAGAGGATGCAGAGAGGTGAGCGGAAGGGTAAGCCCAGGAGGGAAAGTTAGACGAGGAGCCCCAGGGGATTCGACATGGGGGTTAAGCACGGTGCTGAGGCCGGGGAGGGCGCAGAGGCCCCCGGCAGCCCCCCGAGCCGGGCGCAGGGACCTGGCCAAGGAAGGATGAGGAGGAAGCATGTTTACCGACGGCTTCCTGGAGCTGGCTTACGTATGCGACCTCACGGCGTGTCGCCGGCACGTTTCAATCTTGCGATGCCTGTTTTCATGATACAGCAACTTCTCTGAGTTACATGTGAAAAGACAAACACAACCAGGTTTAGTTTTCCTGGACCAATTTCTTAGCCTATGAATTCGGAATGTCTAAATTCTACGTTTCGTTCGCGACTTTTCTAATCATTTCCTTTGAGCGTCCTCTATGCCGACTCTGAAACGACCTTTGTGCCACACATCTTTTTATGCCGTAACGTTTTATATTTTTCATAGAGATCTGAATCATCCCTTTTTGTAATGTCATTTCCAATAAATCAGGTCTGTTTCATATCCCTTAACCAGCATTCGGACTCGTAAATGTGTTTCTTTTTGAGTCAAGGAAAGTCGACTATGTTCTCTGTAACGCAACCCAGGTGCATACTTACTGAAGAGCTCATTCTAGTCAATAAACAAAGTCCTGCACACCTGTTTTACACAGCCAACGATGTAAGGACGGATGGGCAGGACATTC
>NW_006441528.1:0-793 GCF_000325575.1 Pteropus alecto
AGGGGAATGAAAATTAGTACAATGAGATTCTATTACACGCCTATTAGAATGCATTAAAAAAAACTCAGTAAACTCTCTGATATTGCTAACAGTCATTTCTTTTCAGATATATCTTCTCGGACAAGGGAGATAAAGGAAAAAAATAAACAAATGGGATGACATCAAACTAAAAAGTTTTTGCACGGCGAAGGAAACCATCTACAAAACAAAAAGACACCCGACTGATTGAGAAGAGATAGTCACTTACGATACATCTGATAAGAGGCTAATATCCAAAATATATAAATAAATCATACAACTCAACAACAGAAAACAAACAATCCAATTTAAAAATGGGCCGAAGACTTGAACAGATACTTCTCCAAAGACGAAATCCAGATGGCCAATAGACATATGAAGAGATGCTCAAGGTCAGTAATCATCAGAGGAATGCAAATTAAAACCACAACGAGATATCATCTCTTACCTGTCAGAATGGCCACCATCAATCAATCAAAGAACAACAAGTGTTGGCGAGGATGCGGAGAAAAGGGGACCCCCATACACGGTTGGTGGGGTTGCAAATTGGAACAGCCGCTATGGAAACCAGTCTGGAGGTTTCTCAGAAAAAATTGAAAATGGATCTACCTTTTGACCCAGCGATCGCACTTCTGGGTATGTATCCAAAGAAAACCGAAACACTAATTCATGAAAATCTATGCACCCCTGTGTTCACAGCAGCACAATTTACAATAGCCAAGATATGGAAGCACCTGAAATTCCCATCAATAGACGATTGGATAAAGAAGTTGCG
>NW_006441529.1:0-903 GCF_000325575.1 Pteropus alecto
TGAGGGCAGACCCATTTAATCTTCCATAATCCACTCAGAAAAATCTATATGGCACACAGCAGTGTGCTGATTTCCAGAAGACATGAGTGAAAAATATGACCACTAAAAAAAGAGGCTCCTGCAAATGTGAACACAGGCATTCATATGAAAAAAGAAAAATGCTCCTCTGCTAGTTTTTATTTCTCCTTTGTCACAAGGTGAGCATCTCAAAGAGCCCTCATCTAGTCTCAATGTTGTTACAGTCCTGATTCTGCCACTGGGGCTGCTTCCACCATTCAAGGCAGCTGTGGAACTCAGTGAACTCAAAACTCTCAGTGATGAGGGGTATTTCCTATAGTTTCCTTATCTGGCTTCATCTTCCCACCTGTAGTGGCATCTGTTGGAGTAACGCTCTGGGCCTCCGCCTCATCACTTGAGGGTGACTTCTCTGATGGGTAAGTCTAAGTCTGGGAAGAGCAACTGTGTAAGCAAAGCCCAGCTCTTTCCTTACACATTTCTCTTCAGGATCTGCCCAGGTACAGAGAGAACATGGCTGCTTTGCTCTCTGCTTGAGATTGGGTGGTTAAATCTTTCTAATTTAGGGGTTCAATATTACTAAGCCCTTTATGCTGTGATCGTAAGTCATGTTATGTAATAGTTTTATCAAAAAAAAAAGAGCTGCTATTTTGATGTCCATCTGGCGGCTCCTTTGTCTACTTTTCAACTGGTTCAGAACTAAGGCAGGAAAAAGACCCCCTCAAACAAGTTTTGACAATAAAGTCTTGTTATAAAGAACTATTAAGGAAAAAAGGTCATAAAACGACTTACATACATGAACTCTGGTCAGACTACTTTTAAAATACATACGAAGGGATAAAGTAAAAAAAAAGAGAAAGAAAAATTCTGTAACAAATGAAGATAATG
>NW_006441530.1:0-684 GCF_000325575.1 Pteropus alecto
GAATGGCAGGGTCCAGAACAAGGGATGGGAAGATGGGGGGGGCGGTACAGGTGTGATCCTGGGACCACATGTCAAACTCTCGGCCTAGTGCTCGTCACATGTGTTCTGATCCAAGAACAGATGATGAACTCACATTGCCACCAAGTCCCTCCACCAATGGGAGGTGGAGTAGGGAGTGGAGGAGACTGAGAGTTGTTCCAGATCAGTTGAATCAAATGACCTTCTCTCAACATCCCCAAACCTCAGTGCCCCCAACTGCCACCACTGAGATCTTCATAGATGCCATTTCTCTAACCAGGTAACAGGTGGATACGCAGATAGGAGAAGCCCCCAGAGAATAAAATCATTTCACATAATAAAGTTGGGGGGAAGGGACAGTGAAAAGAGAGAACTGACTTGACTTAGGGAGAGGCCAGTGGAGCAAGGATGGGCTGTGAAACTGAGGAAAAGAGCATTTTCATAAAGGTTCATATCGGTAGTGTGCATTGTCTCCCCACACTGCCCCTTTAAGAAAATCCTTCCACAGAGACTTACAATTTGACATCTTTGGGTTCAAAACTGTGCTCTTTCTGAATATGCCAAACCAGTGGTAACTAGCAAAACAGGGCCCAATTCGATTTGGGCCACACTTCCATTACACCTGGCCAGCGAGAGAGGGAGGTGAAATTTGTCCTTAGGATAGAC
>NW_006441531.1:0-1104 GCF_000325575.1 Pteropus alecto
TTTAGAAAGATTCAGTACAAAGTTACCCATAGATTCAAGTTGGATGCATTTTTCTGTGAAATATTGGATAAACAATATTTCGCCGTGAAATTAATTTCAATTTCTACTTGAGTGGTTTCTGGTGAAAAGACCCACTGAGTAAGCATCTACTCACCCTCTTCATTTCCTGAAACAGTGGGGTACACAATACACTGATTGATGGCCACAGCAGAAATTATACCAACCTTAATCCTGTGGTTGCAAATTAACTTAGTGGAGGAATTCCTCAGGTTTAGAGAAAATTAGTAATTTTTTATTGTCCACTTTGCCATGGAGTCCCGAATTTCATAATAAAATTGTGTTAGTTTATGTGTGTGCTTATTTTCTTACCACTATTTTCTGAAGCTTTTAAGGAAGTATTACATTAAGACTCCAGCCCTAAATCCATGCAAATGCTCCTTTAAGTAAATCTTGTTGCCTGCATTGTTTTTAATTTAAAATGGAATACACTACTCTACTACTTTATTATCTACCAGATATCAGAAAAACTTCTTTTGACTTGTCTGGAAAGCGCCTTCTGGACTGAAAACAATCGATAAATACAATTTGCTACCTCAACTCTTGCTAAAGTAAAATGTTGCTATTGGTTTTGCTGATGTTATCATTGCATATGACTGCCAAATGTTTCTTTCTGGTCTTTACTCATGCTTTATTATAAAGCTGTAACTGTATATAAGTATGTGAATAGATGGCATCTCAAAATTCATATTTATTTTGAATTCCCTTTTTTTGCTTAACTGTAGCCACATTATGTACCCAGTACCATGCTCTATACTTAATTTCAAAAGTATGTTTTCAACAACACATTGTTTCAATCTCAGAATCTCAATTTCATTATATAACAGGTCACTGGCTATCATAATTTTATTTTCAAAAGTGAATGCAAATAATCTCTTTTATAATTTACAGGTATTTATATTATCCAGATTCAACAAATTTAGATTTACTGAATACAGAATTTTAACAATGTCTCTGAGCTTTTTGTATTCCAGTCAACATAACACATCTGATTTCTAATAACCTTTAGCTCCTTTTCACAAACTGATAAGATTATTCCTATTGTTA
>NW_006441532.1:0-661 GCF_000325575.1 Pteropus alecto
TTCTGACACTTCATTATCAGAGTATAGGAAAGCTACAGATTTTTAGACGTTGATTTTATATCCAGAGACTTTACTGTGTTTGCTTATTGTTTTTAGTAGTGTTCTTGTGGAGTCTTTAGGGTTTTCTATATAGAGAATCATGTCATCTGCAAATAGTGACAGTTTGACTTCTTCGTTTCCTATTTGCATAACTTTTATATCTTACTCTTGCTTGATTGCACTCTCTAGGACCTCCAATGTTATATTCAATAACAGTGATGATAGTGGACAGCCTTGCCTTATTCCTGACCTTAGAGGGAAGATTTTTAGTTTTTCACCATTAAGTATAATGTTGGCTGAGGGTTTGTCATATATGGACTTTATTATGCTAAGATACTTTCCTTCTATACCGATTTTGTTAAGTGTTTTGATCATAAATGGATCCTGTATCTTGTTGAAGGATTTTTCTGCATCTTTTGATATGATCATATGATTCTTATTTTTTAAATTTGTTTATATGGTATATCACATTTGTGTATGTTGAGAACCATCCCTGTGCCTCTGGAATGAAGCCCATTTGATCATGGTGTATAATCTTTTTAATATGTTGCTGTATTCTCTTCGCTAATATCTTATTTAGGATTTTCCCATCTGTGTTCATGAGAGATATTGGTCTGTAGTT
>NW_006441533.1:0-1587 GCF_000325575.1 Pteropus alecto
CAGAAAGGGAAAGCATGACTATATCCCCATAATCAGCAATTCTCCTCCCAGAAGAAAAGGAAACATCAGGCCCTGTCCCTGAGGAACTTCCTTAAAAGGCCCCAGCATGAGCCTGGTGTCTTCTCTGGGGTATTACTCTAGGGAACTTCTCTGTCCCAGTTTCCAGTCTTTTGGGGTTCCGGCACCTGGCTTTCTGCAGACCTTCTTCTCTCACCATTCTGTGGCATTCAATCATGCCTCCCTTGATGCAGAGGATAGTCTGATTTCAGTAATCATTGTGCCTCTTGCCACCTTCACCTTTTTCTCCTGTAGTGCCCACTGAGAAACACAGCCTCCTTAGAACATGCAAATGGCTACTTGCCATATGTGCTTTGTGGTTCTTTTGTCTTTGTTTTTAATTTATTAAAGTGTAGTTGACATACAACAAATGAAACAGTAGACCTTTTAAAACAGATAACAAAAACCTTTTCAAATCTTCCAATAGTTATTCACCACACTTCAAAAAAATATCCAGTTTTAACCATGGTTTACAACACGCTTTATTACCTGGATCTTGGTTATCTCTCTAAATTCATCTCCTATCTTCTCCTCCCCGTCACTACACTGCAGCAACTGTTCTAATGCTGTTCTTCAAATTCACCAAATACATTCCAGACCTCAAAGCCTATACATCTGCTGCTCCCTCTGCCCAGAGCACTGTCTTTCAGATAGCTGCATGTCTTGCTCACTTATTTCATAAGACCACTATTCAAATGTCACCACCTACCTAGAATTTTGCTCCTTTTTATTTCTACTTATCCTGTTTCATTTTTTTCTTAGCCCTTTTCAATACCTACTTATGTTTGAGTTGATTTTGTAAATGGAATTCTCTCTTGCTAATAGAAATTCTATGAGAACAAGAATTTTGTCTTCTTTCTTCATTACTACATTTCTAGTACTTAGAGAAATGGTGACACATGATAAATGCTTGTTAATAATCTATAAAATAAAAAAGCAACATTGAAACATGGCAGAATGAGAAACGTCCCCAGATCTCTCCCCTTGAAACAACAATAAGTTGAACATCTAAAACTCAACAAAAAACACCCAAACTGAACACCAGCACATCTGAGCGTAGGATCTGAGCATAAGAGCTACCTCGGGTAAGAACCCTAGTTGTCAGGCAGTAGACGGGGAGAAACAAAGAAGCTGCCTCTTGTAGCCAGAGCACCCTGTAAGAGGAGGGGGAGGGAAGAAGGTGCTGTAAGTTCCATGAATAGCGCTGCCTGAGAGAGCTGTGAGCTCCAGGCAGCTGGAGGCACTGCCCATTCATCAGGGCAGAAAGCAGAGAAGTGAGACAGCAGAGAAATAAGAATTAATTTTACCCACTGGGTTGCAAAACTGAGGCTGATCCGCAGTCCCTAACCCGCAACTCACAGGGACCCTCCCCCCATATCCTCAGAGACCGAAAGCCGTGGAGCCCCAGGGGAATCTGAGTAAATGCTACCAAAACTGTCGCTGACACTGAAAGGGACTGAGACAGAGGATAGTGAGTGTGATTAAACATCTGTATTTAAAAAAAGGCATTATTAAGGCTTTATATAAAGC
>NW_006441534.1:0-1796 GCF_000325575.1 Pteropus alecto
AACTATGTTGATTCTTTCAATCCAAGAACACGGAAACCTTTCCATTTCTTTGTATCTTGTTCGATTTTTTTTTTTTAATAGAGTCTTGTAGTTTTCATTATATAAGTCCTTGACATGTTTCATTAAATTTATCCCTAGGTATTTTATTCTTTTTGTTGCAATTGCAAAAAATATATATATTTTTTCAACTTCTTCTGATGCTTCATTATTAGAGTATAGAAACACTATGGATTTTTGAACATTGATTTTGTATCCAGAGACTTTACTGTATTTGCTTATTATTTCTAGTAGTGGTCTTGTGGAGTCTTTAGGCTTTTCAATATAGAGAATCATGTCATTTGCAAATAGTGACAATTTGGGTTCTTTGTTTCCCATTTGGATGCCTTTTATATCTTTCTCTTGTCTGATTGAACTCGCTAGGACCTCCAATGTTATACTGAATAACAGTGGCGTTAGTGGACAGCTTTGCCTTGTTCCTGACCATAGAGGGAAGGTTTTAAGTTTTTCACCATTAAGTATAATGTTAGCTGAGGATTTGTTATATATGGCCTTTATTAAGTTAAGATTCTTTCCTTCTATAGTGATTTTGTTAAGTGTTTTGATCATAAATGGATGTTGTACCTTGTAGAATGCTTTTTCTTCACCTATTGATATGATCATGTGATTCTTATGTTTTACTTTGTTATGCGATGTATCATTAATCGATTTGCGTATGTTGAACCATTCCTGTGCCTCGGGGATGAAGCCCACTTGATCATGGTGTATAATACTTAAAATATGTTGCTGTATTTGGTTCACTAGTATCTTATTTAGGATTTCTGCATGTGTGTTCATAAGAGATATTGGTCTGTAGTTTTTTTTTGTTTGTTTGTTTGTTTTGTTATCTTTACCAGGTTTTGGTATAAGGGTAATATTGTCCTCATAAAATAAGTTTGGAAGTATTGGCTTCTCTTCGATTTTTGGAAGAGTTTGAGAATAGGGATTAAATCTTCTTTGACTGTTTGGTAGAATTCACTGGTGAAGCCATCTGGTCCTGGACTTTTACTTTTAGGTAGGTTTTTGATAATTGTTTCCATTTCCATACTGCTGATTGGTCTCTTTAGATTTTCAAGTTCTTGATTCAGTCTATGAAGGTTGCATTTTTCTAATTACTGGTCCATTTCTTTTAGGTTAAATATTGTTAGATATGGTGTGTTATACTTTTTCATAGTATTCTTCTATGATCCTTTGTATTTCTGCTGTGTCTGTTGTAATTTCCCCCTTTCATCCCTGATTTTGTTTACTTGTGTCCTTTCTCTTTTTTCTTTAGTGACTCACGCCAGAGGCTGTCAATTTTATTAACCTTCTCCAAGAAATAACTCTTTTTTGCATTTTTTATTGTTTTGTTTTGTTTTCAATTTCATTTATTTTTGTTCAAATTTTAATTATTTCTTTACTTCTGCTGACTTTAGGCTTCATTTGTTTTTCGTTTTCTAAGTTTTCTAAGTTTTTTAAGATGAAGCATTAAGTTGTTTATTTGGACTCGTTCGTGTGTTTGGAGGTAGGCCTGTAATGATATGAACTTTCCGCATATGAACGCTTTTGCCTTGTCCCAAATGTTTTGATATGTTGTATTATCATTATCATTTGTTTCTATGTATCTCTTGAATTCTCTTTATATTTCTTCCCTGACCCAGTTATTCTTCAGTATCATGTTGTTTAATCTTGCCTGATTTCTTTCGGCATTTGATCTCAGTTCAAAGAATTATGAGCAGAGAATACGGTTGGTATGATTTCAAACCTCTTATATTTGTTGA
>NW_006441535.1:0-395 GCF_000325575.1 Pteropus alecto
ACTATTTTGTAGCTATCCATTTGTACTTCTTATTCTCTTTGCCCTTTTTCATCTACACCTTTCAATTCCCCACCCATCTAGTAGCCCTCAAAATATTCTCTGTATCTGAAGTTTGTTTCCGTTCCTTTTGTTATTATTGTAGTTTATTTTGTTCTTTAGATTCCACATCTTCGTGAAACATATGGCATTTGTCTTTCTCTATTTGACTTACTCCATTCAGCACAATATCCTCTATGTCCATCATGGAATATATTTTTCTGTCCCCTTACTTTCAGTCTGTGTGTGTTGTTTAATCTGAAGTGAGTGTCTTATAAGCAGCATATGTAGGGGTCTTGTTTTCTTATCCATTCAGTCACCCAATCTATTGATTGGAGCACTTAATTCTTTTTCATTTG
>NW_006441536.1:0-813 GCF_000325575.1 Pteropus alecto
GAGTAGGGGGAGGGAAAAGGCAGTCAGGAATGGACTTTAACCAGGTGAGTTGGTCATTTCCGCAAGACCTTTCCTTTGCATTTTTCAGATGCCTCCTCTCCTTTCTTATTTTAATGAACCTAGAAGGTATTTAAGTCAGACAGAGAAAGATAAATACAATATGATTTCACTTATATGCAGAATCTAAGGAATAAAAAGAACAAGCTAATCAAAAACAGACTCACTAATATACCGGACAATTTGGTGATGGACGGGGGAGGGAGATTTGGAGATTGGGAAAATGGGGCGACGGGTTAAAGAAGTACAAGTTAGTAGCTGATGGATATTCAAGGGGATGGGGAGCATGGCATAGGGAATGCAGTTAGCATTAATACGTTGGCTAGGTGGAGGGTCAGGGGAGGGAGGGAGCAATTGGGGGGATCGTTTTACGAACTATATAGATGTCTGACCAATGTACTTTATACTTGAAACTAATTAAAATAAATAAATTATTTTTTAAAAATTCTCCTATGGATAATCTGTTAAAATAAATATAGTTATTTACAAAAAATTGATATAGAAGTAAGAATGGATAAAAAAATTATAAGTGTCAAGAACATAAAGTGGGTGATCCAGTCCCAAATACATTCACTCCGTTCAAGAGCGCAGATTGTAAACTGACAAGGTCCTTGCAGTCTGCGAGGGCAACCCAGGGTTACTTTGCCTCCGCAAACTCCTTTTGAGAACAAGAATGTGCAAATGTAGCCACAGGCAGGCAAAGAAGCTGAAGGTCATGATGAGATATGGCTTGGGAAAAGTAGAAGAAATAGTGTT
>NW_006441537.1:0-1723 GCF_000325575.1 Pteropus alecto
GGGAGGCGTTTCCGTTACACCAGTGAGTATTATTAGCCCAACTAACGCAGTCCGTAGGATGGAAGCTCTTTCCCCATAAAAGGACAGCGGCCTATTTAGCCTTTGCAATCAAACCATCGCATCGTTAGAGTCAGCGGCTCACGGCCACACATTGCAGAGCCCGAGTCACACCGACACCCCGTCCTCGGCCTCTGTCTGAGCTCAGAGTCTACGTGTGTGAGTGGCCCTTGCTGTTCTGCCGGGGCCACCATGGCAAACCCCGCAGACGGGGCGTAAACCACAGACGGGCGTCACCCCGTTCTGCAGGCTGAAGTCCAAGGTCAGGTGCTGACGAGGTGGTTTCTGCAGAGGCGTCTCTCCCTGGAGCGCAGGAGGTGGCTTCTCGGTGTCCTCACGTGGCCTTTGGTCTGCAAGTGCACGTCCCTGGTACTGTGTGTCAACCGTCCTGTGCTCACGAGGATGCCGGGCCGACCGATGACGCCGCTCCCATGGCCTCATTTGAACTCGATGGCATCGCCGAACGTCCTCTCTCCAAATACGGTCCCATTCCGGGCACTGGGGTCACAGCTTCCACACGTGGATTCTGGAGGGGACACAACTCGGCCCGGAAGGGACACCGAGAATCCTCCGCTACTGACCGTGACGCTTGCGCCGGCGTCACCTCACACGCTGCCCAAGTCAGGTTGTGCATCCCCGAACCACCGCTCTCCCCCGTCCCTCCGCACGCGCTCGAACTGCCACCTCGTCTGCGACCTCCTCTCTCTAGTCTGAACTTTGGTAACTTGTCCTGTGTCTACTTCCCTTCGGCTGCTCTCCATCCCCGTAAACGTGCGAATCTCCACGAAGGGCTCCGACCGCCCTGTGAAGTAAAGGCCACAGGTCCAGGCCGGTCGTTCAGGAGCCAGAAGGTTCTGTTTCCAGCGGTTTCCAGCCTCCTACCCTAACTCGTGCTTTCGTTCAGATTTGACGGCATTTACTCCCCCAGATCACACGCGGTTTTCCCGACGCCCAGTATCCAGTTTCCCCTGCCCCTGGAACACCTGTGCTGTCTCCTCGACCTGTGCTAAGCCGACGCGCACTTACCTGTCCACGGCACGCTTCCGGCCTGCAAAGGTAGTCCACGGAAATGTCCCTCTGAGCTGCCCACGTGCTTTCGTTCAGGTTTGACGGCATTTACTCCCCCAGATCACACGCGGTTTTCTCGACACCCAGTATCCAGTTTCCCCTGCCCCTGGAACACCTGTGCTGTCTCCTCGACCTGTGCTAAGCCGACGCACACTTACCTGTCCACGGCACGCTTCCGGCCTGCAAAGGTAGTCCACGGAAATGTCCCTCTGAGCTGCCACACAAACCTGGGCTTCGTTGACAATAGCTGCATTCAGGTTTGCGTTATTATCACTGTAATGCTCGTATTAGTACTGTGCTAAATGCCTGACGTAGGTACCTCGTTTAACCTCCACGTTCTTCCTTAACGTCTATAATTATTCCCCCTTTTGACAGATGTAAAAAACAAGTCTCGGAGAGTTGAACACCTTCAAGGCCACACGGCTAAAACATGGCCGGGCGCGCACTTGAGCCGGGTCTGCCTGCTGCGACCTCGCTGAGTGCAGGCAGCGGGTCCCCTCCGTGTGTGCGTGGACGCTCTGCCGCCTGCGACGTCTCAGGGGCTTTCACGGGCGGAGTCAGAGCCATTTAGCCAAATGAGCAGAGCCTTGTCAGCTGC
>NW_006441538.1:0-625 GCF_000325575.1 Pteropus alecto
AACCGAATACAGCAACATATTAAAAAGATTATTCATCACGATCAAGTTGGCTTCATCTCAGGGGCACAAGGCATCCAAATAGAAAACAAAGAAGTCAAACTGTCACTATTTGCAGATGACATGATTCTCTATATAGAAAAACCCTAAAGACTCCACAAGAACACTACTAGAAACAATAAGCAAATACAGTAAAGTTTCTGGATACAAAATCAATGTTCAAAAATCCACAGCATTCCAATACTCTAATAATGAAGCATCAGTAAAGAAGTGGAAAAATAATTCCTTTTGCAATTGCAACAAAAAGAATAAAATACCTAGAAATGAATTTAATGAAGCACGTATATAATGAAAACTACAAGACCCTATCAAAAGAAATTGAAGAAGATACAAGGAAATGGAAAGATATTCCATGTTCTTGGATTGGAAGAATCAACATAGCTAGAATGACCATATTACCTAAAGCATTATACAGATTTAATGCAATCTCCATCAAAATCCCATTGACATTTTTAAAAAAATAGAACAGAAAATCATCAGATTTGTATGGAAGCACAAAAGATCCCGAATTGCCAAAGCCATCCTGAGAAACCAGAACGAGGATGGAGGCATCACTCTGCTCGACTTC
>NW_006441539.1:0-1993 GCF_000325575.1 Pteropus alecto
AAGCTGAAGGTTCACTGGCTGCAGACTGTATATTTCTGTACTGTATAAGGATCAAGAAACTAATCAAGAAACTAATATATATATATATTATTGCAAAAATGGCCAGTCATTAAATTTTTTAAATCTCAAAATGAAATGCTTAGTTAGGTTATTTTAGGCTGCTGCAAAAAGAAACCTTTGAAATCGAATGATTTACAGAACAAAGAAACAAGTATTTCGGGTTCATGTGACAGTCTAAAATAAGTGCTTCAGCTTGATGGTGGCTCTTCTGCATGCTGTTCTTCCATGTAGTCATTCAGAGACTTAGGCCAATTTAGCGCCTTCCATCTTTAGCATTCTGTTTCAAAATAACTTTCATCATTGCCATTTCAGTCCAAGGAAAGAAAAAAAGGGCCGAAGTCAACATTCAGTGATTTTCCAAACCAAGTGAGGTGAAAGTTGCAAATTTTATATCAGCTCACATTTTATCTTGAAAATCCAGGCAAATGTCCACACTTGGCTTTGAAAAGGGAGAGGAATGCTACTCCTTGTTAGTCACCTATGTCTAAGTTCCACCTCTATTACTGAGGAAAAAGGAAAATGGTGTTTGTGGAGATCTAGCACATTAAATGTGCAACTTTAGACACATTATAGATTTTGATTGTTGTAGATATTCTAAAATAAGTTGGTTTCTATTAAGAATATATACTATTGGGTAACTGAACTAATGGTGTAAAAGTACAGAAAGATTTTAAAATATATATTAGGAAAATAGCATACATTCTTCTTCAAATAATAAAAGAATTGATACTTTTTTTCACTTTGAATCCAAAACAAATATTAGATTAACTTTTTTGGATATTTTAAATCATTTCAAATTATTTCAGCTGATCAAGTATTGATATCTCATATTCCAAACTAAATCTTTCTGAACTTCAAGATAAAGCTTGGCTATTTGATTACAATAAATTGCTTTCTCCATTTTCCAGAGAAGTCTAATCATCTTCATCACAAAAGTAAAAGAAAAAAAGTGAAAAATAAAGCATGGTAGAGTGTAAATGAGAGTTATGAGATGTAAACTAGCTTCGTGGAAGCTATCAAAAAGACTTGAGATGTGGCATTTACTATTTGGCAAATCATTTTCCAATGTACCTGTCCTACCTAGACAGAGAAACAAAATCCATCCTTCCTTTTATAAAATTAAAAACATTTAACATTTAATTACTGACCACTGCTTGTTTGCTAGAATATAGCAATAGACCTGTCATCATATTTTCTAAATTATAATAACTATCATAATAAATACTTCAATATTTACTAAAGGAAAATCTTACTGGGGTGCCGGCTAACTATTTGGTGACAGATAATTAGTAGGTTAGCTTACCAAAGCAAAAGTAGCAATACAACAGAAAACCAAAACTTCATTTTACATACTTAGTTATTATGTCTCTGTTTCTATACTTAAAAACTTTCTTTCAGCTAATGGCTCTTTGAGTATTAAATATTAAGCTTATAACAAGATTATAACAGAAATTTTAAGACATTATTTTGTTTATAATTTTTAATATTTGGATATTTCGTATGTGTAGGAAAAAGATTTGATTTGTCTTTTCTAAGATCCTGTGAACTAAAGTTACTCCTGATGGTCTGGTTTCATGTAATTTCTCTGGGGAGGAGGAATCTCATAATGGGAAAACAATTTGCCCCATACAGATATATGTTTAATTTTATAACAGCCAGATTTACAGTAATTCTTAAGATAAGTATGCACTTGATTCTCTTTGGTCCCTATGGCAGTTGTCATAGTTGAAACAGACTCATTTTGTAATTTCATGACCTCTTCTGGCAATCTTTACTTGAGTCGTAGAATTAGTTTAAATGGAAGATCAAGACGTTATTTGATTTATCTGTCATTAAATGATTATCTACATATTCCAGAACACACCGAGTTCCTCTTAAATCTTTTGAAATTATATAACTCTTCAGACTGTATATTTATTGATATTATTAATTA
>NW_006441540.1:0-1730 GCF_000325575.1 Pteropus alecto
TATTCTAGGCTCTCAGTTCTATTCCATTAATCCATGTGCCTGTGTCTGTTTTTCTGCCAATACCATGTTGTTTTGATTACTATTGCTTTGTAGTATAATTTAAAGTCAGGCAAAGTGATACCTCGAGTCTTATATACATTTTTTTTTCCCCCAGGATTGCTTTTACTATTCAGGATCTTTTATAACTCCATACAAATTTGATGCTTTTTTCTTCTATTTCTTTTAAAAATGCCACTGGAATTTTGATGAAGATTGCATTAAATTTATATATTGTTTTGGGTAATATGACCATTTTAACTATGTTGATTCTTCCAATCCATGAACATGTAATATCTTTTTATTTCTTTGTGTCTTCTTCAATTTCTTTTAATAATGTATTTTAATTTTCAGTTTATAGGTCTTTCATATCCTTTGTTAAGCTTATCCCTAGGTATTTTATTTTTTTTGTTGCAATTGCAAAAGAAATTATTTTTGCTTTTTATTTTTTTCTGAGATTTCATTTTTAGTATATAGAAATGCAATAAATTTTTGTACATTGATTTGTGTCCTGCAACTATATTGTATTTGTTTATTGTTTCTAAGAGTTTTTGGTGGAGTCTTTAGGGTTTTCTATAGAGAGAATCATGTCATCTGCAAAAAGTGACAATTTGACTTCTTCATTTCCAGTTTGGATGCCTTTTATGTCTTTCTCTTGCCTGATTGCTCTAAATAGGACTTCCAATACTATATTGAATAATAGTGGTGAGAGCAAACAGCCTTGTCTTCTTCCTGATCTTAGAGAGAAAGCTTTTAGTTTTTCACTATCAAATATGATATTAGCTGAGGGGGTTTTGTATGTGGTCTTTATTATGTTGAGGTAATTTTTTTCTATATCGATTTAATTGTTTTAATCATAAATGGATGCTGTATCTTGTCAAAAGTCTTTTCTGCATCTATTGATATGATGTGATTTTTATCCTTTGTTTTCTTAATGTGGTGTATCACATTGATCAACTTGCATATGTCGAACCAACCTAAGCCCCTGTAATGAACCCCCACTTGAGTGTGATATATAATCTCTTTAATGTAGTGTTGTATTCAATTTGCTAGTACTTTGTTAAGGATTTTTGCATCCATATTCATCAGAGATATTGATATGTAGTTTCTGTGTGTGCATGTGCCATCATTACCAGGTATTGGTATCAGGGTAATGTTGCCTCATAAAATGAGTTAGAAATTATTATTTCTTCAATTTTTGGAAGAGTTCGAGAAGAATAGGTATTAGAGCTTTTTTCAATGTTTGGTAGAAATCACTAGTGAAGCCACCTGGTCCTGGACTTTTACTTTTGGGGAAGTTTTTAGTGATTGTTTCATTTTCCTTACTGTTAATTGGTCTATTTAGATTTTCCAGTTCTTTGTGATTCAGTCTAGGAAGGTCATTTATTTCTAAGAACTTTTCCATTTCTTCTAGGTTATCAAATTTGGTGGCATGTAATCTTTCAGAGTATTCTTGTATGATTCTTTGTATGTCAGAGGTATCTGTCATAACTTCTCGTCTTTCACTTCTGATTTTGTTTATTTATGTCTTTTCTGTTTTATTCCTAGTGCGTCTAGCCAGGGAGTTGTCAGTTTTATTAATCTTTTCAAAGAACGAAAACTTTGTTGCGTTAATTTTTTTTCTATTGTCTCTTTGTTCTCAATTTCACTTAATCATCTTCTAATTTTGATTATTTCCTTCCTTCTGCTGACTT
>NW_006441541.1:0-521 GCF_000325575.1 Pteropus alecto
CGTTTCATTCTCGTGTTGGCCTCTTGTATGTTCTTGCAACTCCGCATCTCACCACTGAAACCTTCCTTTTTCGATCAACTCAGCACTGACAGTCCAGGAAAGACTATTTCAGGTTTAAATGTTATGAAACTAAGCCCCAAATTCAATAAATTACAGATTTTTAAAAACCAAAATGTTAATTAATATCCAACACCAGAAATCATCTTTTAAGATAATCCTTCACATTTTGATACTATGGAATCTTTCTTAAGGTGCTTCTGAAAGGGATGTTTTAGTGGAGTAGACAGATATGTAACAAACACTCAATGTGCAGGTTATAATAAAAAGAAATGCAAGACTGAATGCAGGCACGGGGGACCCTGTCACATCTATACTCACGTCAGATTTGAAACCTAAGGTGCCACAGCGTCGTACTTGGCTCCTAAACAAAGTATGGGCAAATCTTGCTCCTTGACTATTCATTGCTTTTGCACAAAAATCAAAGGTTTTTGAAACAAGTCGGAAGAATGAGACTGACTTTC
>NW_006441542.1:0-599 GCF_000325575.1 Pteropus alecto
TTTGGAACTCATTGAGTTTTTTCAGAAGTACCGTCATGAATTCTCTGTCATTTAAGTTGGATATTTCTATGACTGTAAGCTTATTTTCTGGAGATTTTTCTCTTTCTTTCTGAGATGCCTTGTCACCTTTGTTGTTCGTGGTGTTTAATGGACTATTTCTCAGCCTGGGAATTAAGTGAAGCATATTTTGCTTTTTTATCCAGAAAGAAGATTTATCATATAAAGGTCTCTCTTTATTCTGCTACAAAGAAGGTGTTTTTCTTTTGGTTTCCAGTAGCTGATGTCTAAGCCTCTTAAATCCCTGCTTTATATAAAGCCTTTATAATGCCTTTTTATTTTCTTTGTTAGATATTTAATCACACTCACTACCCTCAGGTTCAGTCTCTGTCAGTGTTAACTACAATTTAGGTAGCATTTATTCAGACTCCTTTGAGGATCCGCGGTGATCGGTCTTGGAGGTTATGGGGGGTGGGCCCTCTCTGTTGGAGTTTGAGGACTGCTGCTCAACCTTGGTTTTGCAACCAAGTCTGGTAAAAATCAAGTGTTGTTTTTCTGCCATCCTGTTTCTCTGCTTTTTGCCCTGATGACTGGGCCCTGCT
>NW_006441543.1:0-587 GCF_000325575.1 Pteropus alecto
TAAAAAACATAAAAATGGAAGTGGAAATTTAAAAGGGAATCAGTCAAAAATGAAGAACATATTTGAAATGAAGAGTATATTAGAGAGAATCGACAGAGTGGATAAAGAAGACAATTGAACCACTAATATAGAGGATGGGGAAATCAAGGACACTCAATCAAAACAGCAAGAAAACGAAGCCAAGACTATAATAATAATTTCAGAAGCCTATAGAACACAATTAAATGTAAACTATCCATGTCATAAGGATAAGAAAACAAGAAGTCAAAGAGATATTTGAAGAAATAATGATGGAAAACGTCCCTCACCTGGTGAAGGAAATAGACATAAAGCCCCAGGAAGCTCAGAGAATTCCAAAAATCAGGGATCCAAAGAGGCCCACACCAAGACACTCATAATTAAATATGCCAAAGGTTAAATACAAAGAGAGAATATAAAAAGCAAGAGAAAAACAGATAATTACTTATAAGGGAATCTCCATAAGACTGGTAGCAGATTTCTCAAAAGAAACTATGCAGGCCAGAAGAGCTCCATATTCAGCATGATGAAAATCCAGAATCTACAACTAAGAATACTTTATCCAGCAA
>NW_006441544.1:0-278 GCF_000325575.1 Pteropus alecto
ATATGATCCAGCAATTTCACTTCTGGAAATATATCCAAACTAACTAACTCAAAAAATATATGCACCCTATGTTCATAGCAGCATTATTTACAATAGCTAAGACATGGAAACAACCTTAGTATACATTGACGGATGAATGGAGATAGATATATAGATATATAGATATATATTATTCAGCCACAGAAAACAAGGAAATCCTACCATTTGAGACAACATAAATGGACCCTGAAGGCATTATACAAGGTGAAATAAGTCAGACAGAGAAAGACGAATACTGT
>NW_006441545.1:0-359 GCF_000325575.1 Pteropus alecto
TCAGTAGTCAACAACAAAGAATATTACTCTAAATGGCAGGAAAAAAAACTAAAAAAATTTTTTCAAGTTCACTTTCTTTCTTTCTTTCTTTCTTTCTTTCTTTCTTTCTTTCTTTCTTTCTTTCTTTCTTTCTTTCTTTCTTTGTTGTTTAAACATTTTTTTTTCACACTTCCTCCTGCCCACTCCCCTCTGGTGACCACTAGTGCATTGTTCATGTCCATGAGTCTCTGTTTATTTGTCCTGTTCATTTGTTGCTTTTAAATTTATATCCCACATATAAGTGATATCATGTGATTTTCAACTTTTTCTGTCTGATTTACTTCTCTTAATATTATTATTTCAAGGTCCATCCATGTTGT
>NW_006441546.1:0-1038 GCF_000325575.1 Pteropus alecto
TCAATTTTATTTATCCTTTCAAAGAACTAGCTCTTGGTTTCTTGAATTTTTATATTAGTTTTCTAGTTTGTATTTTCTTTATTTCCATTTTGATCTTTACTATTTCTTTCCTTCTATTCACTTCGGGCTTTGTTTGCTGTTCTTTTTCTCATTCTTGTAAGTGTCCGGTTAGATTGTGTATGTGAGCTTTTCCTGGTTTCTTGAGGTAGGCCTGTGTTACTATGAATTTCTCTCTTAGGACTGCTTTTGCTGTGTCCCATAGATTTTGAGTCGTTGTCTTTACCTTTTCATTTGTCTCCAGGTAGCTTTTGATTTTTTCCTTGATCTCATTTTAAGCCATTCATTGTTCGGTACCATGTTGTTTAGCCTTCATGTGTTTGTGTACATTCCAGTTTTTATCTTGTCGTTGATTTCTAGTTTCATACTATTGTGACCAGATAAGACGGTTGGTATGATTTGAGTCTCTTTAAATATATTGAGACTTGTTTTCTGTCCTAACATGTGGTCTATCCTGGTAAAAGTTCCATGTGCGTGTGAGCAGAAGGTATATTTTGCTTCTTTTGGGTAAAATGCTCTGAAAATATGTACTAAATCCATGTGGTCTAGTGTGCCTTTTGGCCCATTGTTTCCTTGTTGATCCTTTGCCTTGAAGGTCTGTCCACTGGTGTCAATGGGGTGTTAAAGTCTCCTACTGTGAGTGTATTAGTATTGGTCTCTCCTTTTATGTCATTCAATAATCGCTTTATGTATGTCGCTGCTCCTATGTTGGGTGGATATATATTTCCTAGGGTACATCCTCTTGATTTATCTATCCCTTTATCATTATATAATGCCCTTGTTATATCTTATTATAGCTTTTGTTTTAAAATCTATTTTATCTGCTGTGAGTATCGTTACCCAGTACTTTTTCATTTCCATTTGCGTGAAATATCTTCTTCCATCCGTTTTCTTTCCGTCTGTGAGTGTCATTTGATTTGAAATGGGTCTCTTGTAGAGAGCTTATAGTCTTGTTTTCTTATCCATTTGGCTACCGTATGT
>NW_006441547.1:0-550 GCF_000325575.1 Pteropus alecto
GAGCCGCAACAAGGGCCTGGGCTGTCTCCTCTCCAATGGGATTGACCCTCGATCAGTTCACAATGACCTGGGCTTGTCCCCGTGTACCACCAGCTCCCAGCCAGGGGCAGGAGCTGCATGTCCAGTGCCCGCAGTCCTGGTTTTGTGCCCTTCCCTCAGCCCTCCCATCCACACCCCGTCGTGCAGGGTCTCTAAGCCCCCAGAACATCAAGGGGTTCTCAAACATCTTCCACCTTCCACGAACCTGATTCAGGCCTGGACGCCCTCCACACTCACCCTCGCCTCCAGCTAAGGTTCCTTTTCTTTATGAGGTTTTCTTCAGTCATCCATCTGCATTTTAGATTTGGGCATTTCCTCGGAAGAAAGGCACAGATGTACCTAGGGGTAGTAAACAGCGCCTCCCTGCTGTGGCCGTGCCGAGGGGCAAGTGGAGGGCACATCTGTCCAGTGGACAGGAGACAACAGGGGGGACAAGTGAGAGCCCCTGTACCCACTGTTCGACTGACTGGGAGCTGCTTCCGTGGAACTGGAGCGGGCCGGAGTGGGCGAG
>NW_006441548.1:0-566 GCF_000325575.1 Pteropus alecto
AAAGGGAGGATTCAAAAATCCAAATTCGCAAAAGGGAATGGGGATAAGGCACGCACAGAAGAAAATAGACGACCGTATATATATAACTATCCTTTACATATTCGTAATGGTAACAACACACCAAAGATTCAGCACCGAAATATATAACATAAAACAAGAAGTACCAGAAAGAAAATCCACAAAAGCCAACCAAAATAAAGGAAACAAAAACACAAAGACAAGGAAGCAATGAGCTACCAGAAAGCAAAAGATAAAATGGCTATAAGAGTCCTCATTTTTCATTAATCACCCTAAAAGTAAACGGATTGAAATCACCAATAAAAAGGCACAGATTTGCAGAGTGGATCAAGAAACAAAACCCAATCATATTCTGCCTTCAGGAGACACATCTCAATTCCAAAGAAAAATATAGACTCAGAGTGAAAGGGCAAAAAATAACATTTCAAGCACATGGCATTCAGAGAAAAGTGGAGTAGCGGTACTAATATCGGTCGAAATAAACTTCAAAATAAAAAAAAAAAATAATGCTAAAGAAAGATATGGAAGGACACTTCATAATGATAAAG
>NW_006441549.1:0-1274 GCF_000325575.1 Pteropus alecto
GGCCCTCCTTTAATTTTGATTGGGTTTCATCAACCTTTTCGGGGTGGGAAGAAGCGAGTTCCATGTGGCCATGTTTCCTCAAGCCCATCGTAGGTGCCAAAGTCTTCATTTTCATTTTTTACTCAGAGGGTCCGAGTGTCCGTGCCCACATGGGATATTTCAGGGCAGTGGGTACTATGGCTGTGGAATATTAAAGCGAAGCCAAAGTACCAATATTTAGGCTGAGTGATTCTCATGGACTATTTTCTGTTTGGTAACTGCTCTCAGAGAATAGGGGGTAGTTTGTTTATATTTAGCGGGATTCCCAAAGTACAGACACAACTGGACTTTGAGCCCAAGTACCGATTATGTAATGAGGGTTTACCAGGTGGTGCATTTTAGCAGATGCTACATTTATCCCAAACTCAGAGGCATAATTGCCAACCGACATCTTTTCATCGTTTTATTGTACAGACGGGTCTGCAAAATAAGATGGATCGACTTAACGACTTTTTGACCTTGCGATGGTGCGAAAATGATGCACATTCATTGGAAAATATATCTCGAATTTTGATTTTTCCTCTTTTCCTGGCTAGCTATTTGAGGTATGATTATCTATTGTGGTGCTGGACAGCGATAGAGAGACTCAGCACCATGACAGCCCAACGTACACGAGGGTCAACTGCTGACATGTTGTTTCCTTTGCGTTGCAGTGCTTTTTGGACATCGCGTTTCGGGTTTCCGCATCCCATCATGTCTACAAAACACTCAATTGTGTCTCCTTCTTTCGATGAGAAGAAGAGGGAGGCAATTACTGCACATACTGCACAAATGTAAGTGTTCCGTGCCTATTTCAGGTAGGCTAGGCTAAGCTATGATGTTTGGTAGTTTAAGTGTAGTAAATGCATTTTGACTTCCATATTTTTAACTAAGGATTGGTTTTTCAGGACAAATCTTACACCATCCTATCTGTTATTCTAGGAAAAGGATTTCGCACTGGGTAAAACTGTGAACCTGACTTTCAGTTTTTTTTTTTTTTTTCAATTTCTTCCACCTTTATCCAGATTAGTTTGTTGTTTGTTTTTGGTAGGTACTGGACATAGTTCGGGGTCCCCTCTACCCTGATCATATTGATAAAATTCTTCTTCCAGAGAATATCAAATCATTATCATCAGACTCAGGAGTCTCATCGACGGCAGTGATTGCTTCACTAGGTTTATGGATTCTGTGCTTAAGTCATGTTGGAATAGTTTGGTTTTACCACGGGGTATAACCAGTGTTTTTCCCTAATGGCC
>NW_006441550.1:0-427 GCF_000325575.1 Pteropus alecto
AATAACTACATTCCTTTCAAGTTACCTCAAATGGAAAAGAATTAAGGGTTCCAACCCAAAGATAGAATGGCCAAATGGATAAGAAAACAAGACCCCTACATATGCTGCCTATGAGAGAATCACTTCAGATTAAAAGGCACACAGATACTTAAAGGAAGGGGATGGAAATAGATATTGCCGTGATGGACCTAGAGGGTATTGTGCTAAATAAAATGGGTCAGACAGAGAAAGACAAATATCGCATGATTTCTTATACATGTGGAATCTAAAGAACAAAATCATCAACAACAACAAAAGCAAAAATAAACTCATAGATACAGAGAATATTTAGAGGGATACTAGATGGGAGGGGTGTTGTGGGGGGCAAAGAAAGGCAAAGGGTTTAAGAGGTCCAAATGGATAGTTGCAGAATAGACATGGAGATGTA
>NW_006441551.1:0-293 GCF_000325575.1 Pteropus alecto
TCAGCTTTCCTGCAGCTTTATGTGAGCACACTACTGGAGGAATGGGTAAACTGGCAAGAGCTCAGGCTTGGGATGAACAAATATCCACATTGGCCCTATTGAAGGCCTTATATATTATCAACTGGTGGGTTCCAGAAGGAGAACCAACACAGTTTCTTTGGGAGGCATTGCTGTGGCCTCCTTGCTTAGAACATGTCAATCAGATCTAGACCCTGGGTTGGTGTGAATTGATGTAGATTCATTTTACACAGCTAATTATGTATAGCACCAGTCAAATGCAAGGAAAATGTGAG
>NW_006441552.1:0-1056 GCF_000325575.1 Pteropus alecto
GCTACTGAAGAATAACTGGGTCAGGGAAGAAGAAAAAAAAGATCAAGAGATACATAGAAATGACTGATAGTGATAGTACAACATATCAAAATTTTGGGGACATGGCAAAAGTGGTCATAAAAGGAAAGTTCATATCATTACAGGCCTATCTCCAAAAACAAAAACAAGCCCATATATACAACCTAACACTTCATCTTATAAGACTAGAATGGGAAGAACAAATGAAGCCTAAAGTCAGCAGAAGGGAAAAAAATAATCAATATTAGAGCAGAAATATATAAAATTGAAAACAAAAAATAATAGAAAAAATAATTGCAACAAAGAGCTGGTACTTTGAGAAGCTTAATAAAATTGACAAATGTTTTAATAGACTCTCTTTTAAAGAAAAAAGAGAAAGGACACAAATAAAATGAAGGATAAACGATGGGAAATTATGACTGATATTGCAGAAATACAAGAGATCATACAAGAATGGTGTGAAAAAGTATATAACACCAAATATAATAACCTAGATTGAATAAATGGACCAGTACTTAGAAAAATACAACTTTCTTAGACTGAATCAAGAACTGGAAAATCTAAATAGACTGATCAGCAGAATGGAAATTGAAACAATCATCAAAAACCTACCAAAAAGTAAAAGTCCAGGACCAGATGGCTTCACCAGTAAATTCTACCAAACATTCAAAGAAGATTTAATACCTATTCTCCTCGAACTCTTCTAAAAAGTGGAAGAGGAGACAATACTTCCCAACTCATTTTATGAGGTCAATATTACTGTGATACCAAAACCTGATAAGGATAAGACAAAAAAAGAAAACTATATGCCAGTATCTCTCATGAACACAAATGCAAAAATCCTAAATAAGATACTAGCGAACCGAATACAGCAACATATTAAAAAGGTTACACACCACGATCAAGTAGATTTCATCCCAGGGGCCAGGGATGGTTCAACATACGCATATCGATTAATGTGATACACCGCATCAGCAAATTTAAAAATAAGAATTATATAATAATATCAATAGATGCAGAAAAAGCCTTTGACAATAT
>NW_006441553.1:0-423 GCF_000325575.1 Pteropus alecto
TGGCCAATGGAAATATGAAAAGATGCTCAACATCATTAATCGCCAGGGAAATGCAAATTAAAACCATGATGAGATACAACCTCACACCTGTCAGAATGGCTATCATCAATAAATCAACAAATAAGTGTTGGTGAAGATGTAAAAAAAAGAGAACCCTTGTGCACTGTTGGTGGGATTGAAAATTGGTGCAGCCACATGGAAAATATAGTATGAGTCTCCTCAAAAAATTATAAATAGAACTACCAAATATCGAGCAATTCCACTTCTGAGTATTTATCCAAAGAAATCCAAAACACTACTTTGAAAAGATACAGTCACGCCTATGTTCATTGCAGCATTCTTTACAATAGCCAAAATATGGAAGCAATCTAAGTGTCCATAGATAGACAAATAGATAAAGAAGATGTGGCACATATATACAAA
>NW_006441554.1:0-640 GCF_000325575.1 Pteropus alecto
CAAAAACTTTTTAGTTTGATGCAGTCCCATTTGTTGATTTTTCGTTTGTCTGTTTCCCTTACCCAGGTAGATATAGCAACAAAAATATTACTAAAAGTCATGTCAGAGACTTTGCTGCCTATGCTTTATTCTAGGAGTTTTATGATTTCAGATCTTATATTTAAGTTTTTAATCTATTTTGAGTTTATTCTTGCACATGGTATAAGAACATGGTCCAGTTTCATTTTATGTATCTGTCCAGTTTTCCCAACACCATTTATTGAATAGACTTTATTTACCCCATCGTATCTTGTCTCCTTTGTCATAGATTAAATGACCATCCAGGTATGGATTTATTTCTGGTTTCTCTGTTCTATTCCATTGATTTGTGTCTGTTTTTATGGCAGTACCATGCTGTTTTGATTACTATAGCCTTGCATTATAGTTTGATATTAGGTAGCATGATATCTCCAATTTTGTTTTTATTTCTCAAGATTGCTGTGACTATTTGGGGGTCTTTTTTGATTCCATATAAATTTTGGGATTATTTGTTCTAGTTCTTTGAAATATACTAAATGTATTTTGATAGGAATTGCATTGAATCTATAGATTGCATTAGGTAATATGAACATTTTAGCAATGTTAATTCTTCCTATCCATG
>NW_006441555.1:0-912 GCF_000325575.1 Pteropus alecto
ATACAGTCATCCATTTTCTTCTGCATATGCCTTATATTCTTTCCCCTTTGCTAATGTGTAACTTTGAATTCTCCCCTTTTCAGTCATTGCTACCTCAGTTTTTCCATATGTATGTTGAATGTTCATTACTATCTTGCTAGAGCAATTCTCTTCTTATTATTTAAACGTATAATGCCCTGTTCTTAGTAAAGGTTTCACTCATCCTTTCACACAATAGTTTAAATATTTGATTCCATTCCTTTCTGACTTGTAAGGTTTGTGTTGAGAAGTCCTATGATAATCTAATGGGTTTTCCTTTATATGTTACCATCTTCTTTCCCCTGGGTGCCCTGAGAATTCTGTCTTTGTCGTTGATTATTGATAACTTTAATACAATGTGTCTTGGTGAAAGCCTTTTCAGGATGAGGTAATTGGGTGTTTTGTTGACTTCTTGAATTCCAAGCTCCAGCTCATTCCTTAGATTTGGGAAATTCTTATCCACTATTTGTCTGAAAATGCTTTCTAGTTCCTGCTCCTTTTCCGCACCTTCGGTAATGCCCTTTATTTTTATGTTTTCTTTCTTGATGGTATCAGCTAATTCTTGAATTTCTCTTTCATTCTTTTTCATTCTTCGATTTCTCTCTTCTTCTTTCTGATTTATTTCTAGATTTCTGTCTTTGATATAACTGACCTTTTCCTCCATTTGATTAACTCTATTTCCCCAGTTTGTTATTTCATTTTTCAACTCTTGCAGTGTGTTCTTTATCTCCAGATGTTCTATTTGTTTTTTGTTTTTTTGGTTTTTTTTTTGAGGGTTTTAACCTCCTTGATCTGCTCATCTAGTTGTCTTTTTAATTCCTGAAATTCTTGATTTGAGTTGTTTTGAATCTCATTAGTTTTTTTTTTTTTTTTTCCAGGAAGACCATTCTAAAT
>NW_006441556.1:0-1711 GCF_000325575.1 Pteropus alecto
TCCATCTGGTCTAGTGTGTCTTTTATTGTTTCCTTGTTGGTTCTTTGCCTAGAAGATCTGTCCATTGGTGTCAATGGGGTGTTAAAGTCTCCTACTATGAGTGTATTAATGTTGATCTTTCCTTTTAGGTCAGTCAATAATTGTTTTATGTATGTAGGTGCTCCTATGCTGGGTGTGTATATGTTTACTAGGGTTAAGTCCTCTTGATTTATGGATCCCTTTATCATTATATAATGCCCTTCTTTGTCTCTTATTATAGCCTTTGTTTTAAAATCTGTTTTATCTGATATAAGTATTGCTACACCAGCTTTTTTTTTTTCATTTCTATTTGCATGAAATATATTTTTCTATCCCTTTAATTTCAGTCTCTGAGTGTCATTCGATCTGAAGTGGATCTCTTGTCAACAGCATATGTCTTGTTTTCTTATCTATTCAGCTATTCTATGTCTTTTGATTGGAGCATTTAATCCATTTACATTTAAAGTTATTACTGATAGGTACATATCAGTAATATTACTGCCATTTTATTATTCACATTTGTTTTTTCTATTTTCTTTTTTACCCCTTCTCTTTTTATAGAAGTCCTTTTACCATTTCTTGTAATACTGGCTCACTGGTGATGAGTTCCTTAAGCTTTTCCCTGTCTAGGAAGCTCTTTATGTCACTTTGCATTTTAATTGAAAGTCTTGCTGGGTAGAGTATTTATGATTGTAGGTTCTTGTTTTTCATAACTTCGAATATTTCTTGCCAGTCCTGTCTGGCCTTCAAAGTTTCCATTGTAAAATTAGTCAACATTCTTATGGGGGTACCCTTGTAAGTAAGTAGCTGCCTTTCTCTTGCTGCTTTTAAGATTTTCTCTTTGTCTTTGACCTTTGGCATTTTAATTATGATGTGTCTTGGTGTGGGTCTGTTTGAATTCCTCTTGTTTGGGACTCATTGTGCTTCCTGAATTTGTATGTCTAATTCCTTGGCCAGGTTAGGGAAGTTTTCTGTCATTATTTCTTCAAATAGATTCTCAATCCCTTGCTCTCTCTCTTCTCCTTCAGGTACTTCTGTGATCCAGATATTGTTGCACTTCATGTTGTCCCAGGGGACTCTTAACCTATCTTCATTTTTTAAAATTCTTTTTTCTTTTTGTTGTTCTCATTGGGTATAGTCTGCTACTTTGTCTTCCTGTTTCCTGATTCAATCTTCTGCTTTATCCAATCGACTGTTGAATCCTTCTAATATATTCTTCATTTTAGTTACTGTATTCTTCATTTCTGTCTGGTTCTTTTTTATGGTTTCAGTGTCCTTTTCATGCTTACTATCTCTCTGTTGTGCAGGCCTGCCTGCATTTCCGTGCCTGTGCTAGCCAAAGTTTGTTGCCTGTGTGGATTGGGAGACCCAGTGGGGAGGCACAGGGTGGTGATGGTTCATTGTCAATGGGCCGCCTGGGGTAATTTGTGGGTAGGGTGTGGCAGGGTCTCAGGGAGACAATCCTAGTCAAATCAATACAACCTCAGTCTTGCTACAACTTTGGTAACCGTTTGCATGTTCCCGCAGAAGACCCAGATCATAGCAAGACCAGATGCTATCTGGGACTGGCCCACAGATCCCCAAGATCCACCCAAGTTCATGTTGGCAGCAGTGATCTGGCTGAAACTATCTCGGAAATGTGCGCTCACAGCACTGGCTACCAGCTGTGAATATTTGACTCTGAATAAGTGCA
>NW_006441557.1:0-1021 GCF_000325575.1 Pteropus alecto
TATTGAAGGTGTTTTGCCAAAATGTAGGTTTCTTGCCAGCCAAATAGTCTGTCATAATCAACATTATAAAATGTACAATGACTTAAATCCTTTTAAATATTAGTCACACTCTTAGGGTTCATGCTCCTAAACTGAATTATACCTGCAATTATATTAAACTTTTGCAAATGGGTAGATCACTGTTAGTGTTTTCATTTCTACCTCATGAATTGTTATAAACATGAAAGTGTCTCATCAGGAAGGCAGTCAGGGCTGTCAATAAACCATCACTATTACTATCGGTAATTAAAAATCCAGCTGTAAAACCATTTCTGTGCTTGTCATATTTGCATGGAGATATTTGACAAAAAACTTTTCTGAAGTCTTAGAAAAGAATCCTTCCTTACCTCTTTTCACTTCTGGTGATTGCCGTAATCCTTCAGTTCCAGGCTGTGGCAGCATCGCTCCAATTTCCGCCTCAGTCTACACATAGCCATCTTCCCTTTGCCTATTTCTGTGACATAATTCCCCTTTCTATCATCACATCAATTGTTAGACTAGGGCCCGCCATAATTCAGTATGATCTCATCTTAACTTGGTAGCATCTGCAAAGAACGTTGTCCAATTTAGACCACATTCACAGGTTCCAGGTGGATATAAATTTGGAGACACTACTCAACCTAATATAGAATCATTGAGAGTCTTTGTGCAAGAAATTAACATGATCACATGACTCTCTCTATATATCTTCTTTGTTTACAACACTACAGAGAAGGGAATCTTGGTACCTTAAGTGCTATGCATTAACATAGAATCTTCTTTAAATATGGACAATATTTGTCAAAAATTTTACTTATTTTAAAATATCTGGGGGTGGCTCCATAGTATAGTGGTTAGCACATTTGCCTTACATGCTGAAGATCCTGGGCTCATACCCCAGGTGGAGCCACGGACCATACCCAGGTGCACCGGGCCCCCAGAGTGCGTGGGGGGAGGGGTGCCAGGCCCCAGGTGCAAGCTGCAAGCAAGTGGTAGGAGACGC
>NW_006441557.1:1065-1583 GCF_000325575.1 Pteropus alecto
GGATGGAAGAGGGAAGGGGAGTAATTAAAGAGTAGAAAATAAAACTAAATAAAATAAAATATCTAATACACAGCAAAACTGAAAATTACTTGACTAAATTATTTTGTCCTTTTTCATGAGATACTATAATTGAAATTTAATTCCCACACTTCTAATTTACTTATATTTGATAGCAGAAATTTCTATTTGCCCAGGGTTCATAGTTCCAAATTTTACATACATATACACATATACATGCATGAAAGAGAGACACAGAGACAGAGAGACAAGTTTATGTGTATTTTATACATCAGTAACAAGCTGAAAAAGCTTCAAGAAAAATTTAAAAATCTAATATAATAATAAAAAGAGGGTTTGCTCAACACAATTACTAAAAAAAAAAGCATTGCATATACAAAGAGCAAGAATAATTTATTATGTCTTAGAAGGTTTCTGGAATACAGATCCTATTGTCATGAAGGGTTGAAAATTCAAACGGATCCTTAGATCACATAATCTTAAATTTCCAACAAAGTCAG
>NW_006441558.1:0-1762 GCF_000325575.1 Pteropus alecto
ACATAAAACCCCAGGAAGCTCAGAGAGTCCCCCAATCCAGGAAGTCATAGAGGCCCACACCAGGACACAACAGAATTAAAATGCCAAAGGTCAAATACAAAGAGAGAATCTTAAAAACAGCAAGAGAAAAGCAGTTACTCACCTACAAGGGAGCACCCATAAGCCTGGCAGCTTATTTCTCAAAAGAAACCATGCAAGACAGAAGAACTTCGCACAAAATATTTAACATGATGAAAACCCAGGAGCCACAACCAAGAATACTTTATTCAGCAAAGCTTTCATTCAGAGTTGAAGGACAGATAAAGAGCTTCCCAGACAATAGTAAGCTGAAAGAATTTATCATCACGAAGCTAATATTACAGGAAATGTTGGAGGGAATTCCTTAAGAATGAAAAACATGTATCAAAAACAGGAATAAAGAATGGGTCTAACTACATTCTTGTCTACGAGTACCTCAAATGGAAGAGAATTAAATGCTCCAACCAAAACATTGGGTGGTTGAATGGATAAGAAAACAAGCCCCATACATATGCTGTTTACAAGAAACTCACTTCAGGTTAAAAGACACACAGAAACTAAAAGGAAGGGGTTGGAATAATATATTGCCTTGATGGACCTAGAAAGGATTGTGCTGAATGAAATGGGTCAAATAGACAAACACAAATATTGCATGAGTTTAAGTATATGTGGAATCTAAAGAAAAAATCAGCAAGAACAACAAAAGTGGAAATAAATTCAGAGATACAGAGAGTATTTATTTATTTATTTATTTATTTTATTTTTTTTTTTTTTAGACGAGGCAACCCTTGGTTGACTTCACAGATTGCACAGACTTATCAGCTTACGATCTCTTATATCTTATTTTACTTTTTTATGCCTACAACCCCTGGTATTCCAATGTGGTCTCCCACCCAAGAACTAACCAGGCCCGACCCTGTTTAGCTTCCGAGATCAGACGAGATCGGGCTCGTTCAGGGTGGCATGCCTGTAGACAATACAGAAAATTTTAGAGAGATACTAGATGGGAGGGAGTTTCGGGCGACAAAAAAAAAAAATAGACAAATTGATTAAGAGGTACTAATGGACAGTTGCAGAATAGACATGGAGTTGCAGAGTATAGTACGGGGAAGATGGTTAATAATATTGTACTATGTAATAGGGAAGAGGTGTACTAGATTTAGTGGGGTGATCACTTTTGAGAGTTTGTGGATCTCTGATCACTATACTATACAACGGAAATGGGTGTATTATCATATGCCAAATATAATTGGAAAAAAAACCTCACTGAATTGTATAGTGAAAATACAAGCAACTGATTGTCTATTATATTTCAATAAAGACAAAAAAGAAAACAAGAAAAATCTAAATAAACACATCACCTTTAAGACAAACAAAACCCAAAGTCAGCAGAACAAAGGAAATAATAAAGATTAGAGCAGAATTAAGTGCAATAGAGAACAAAAAAGACAATAGAAAAAAATAATGTTACAAAAAGTTGCTTTTTGAATAAATGAAACCAACCAACTTCTGGCTAGACTCACTAAGGAAAAAAAAAACACTCAAATAAACAAAATCACTAATGAAAAAGAAGAAATTACATTGGACACCACAGAAATACAAAGGACTATACAAGAATACTATGAAAGGCTATATGCGACCGAATTTGATAATCTAGGAAAAATGGACATGTTCTTAGAAATACACAACCTTCCTAGTCTGTATCATGTAAAATTGGAAAATTTAAAAAGGCCAATCAAAGGCA
>NW_006441559.1:0-894 GCF_000325575.1 Pteropus alecto
GACAAGATACAGCTACCATTTATGATCAAAACTCTTAACAAAATTGGTCTAGAAGAAAAGTACCTTAACAAGTACCTTAACATAATAAAGGCCATATATGACAAGCCCTCAGCCAACATTATACTTAATGGTGAAAAACTAAAAACCTTCCCTCTAAGATCAGGAATAAGGCCAGGCTGTCCACTATCACCACTGTTATTCAACATACATTGGAGGTCCTAGCAAGTGCAATCAGACAAGAGAAAGATATAAAAGGCATCCAAAAAGGAAATGAAGAAGTCAAACTGTCACTATTTGCAGATGACATGATTCTCTATATGGAAAACCTTAAAGACTCCACAAGAACACTACTAGAAACAATAAGCAAATACGGTAAAATTTTTGGATACAAAAATCAACATTCAAAAATCCATAGCATCTCTATACTCTAATAATGAAGTGGTAGAAGAAAGAGTGGAAAAAATAATTCCTTTTACAATTGCAGCACAAAGAATAAAATACCTAGAAATAAATTTAACAAAACATGTGAAAGACCTATATAATGAAAACTATAAGACCCTATTAAAAGAAATCGAAGAAGATGCAAAGAAATGGAAAGATATTCTGTGTTCATGGATTGGAAGAATCAACACAGTTAAGATGACCTTATTACCTAAACCATTATACAGATTTAATGAAATCCCTATCAAAATCCTATCGGCATTTTTTAAAGAAATAGAACAAAAAATCATCAGATTTGTATGGAAGACAAAAGACCCCAAATTGCCAAAGCCATCCTGAGAAAAAGGAACGAGACTGGAGGCATCACTCTGCCTGATTTCCAATTATACTACAAAGCGACAGTAATCATAAAGGTAGAGTATTGGCAGCAAAACAGACACACGGACCAAAGGA
>NW_006441560.1:0-1175 GCF_000325575.1 Pteropus alecto
TAAGATACTAGCGAACCGAATATCGCAACGTATTAAAAAGATTATATACCACTATCAAGTGGGCCTCCTCCCAGGAGCACAGGGATGGTTCAACATACGCAAATCGATTAATGTGATACAGCACATAAACAAATTAAAAAATAATAATCATATGATAATATAAATAGATGGAGAAAAATTCTTTGACAAGATACAGCATCCATTTATGCTCAAAACACTTAACAAAATTGGTAAAGAAAGACAGTAACTTAACATAATAAAGGCCATCTATGACAAACCCTCAGTCAACATTATACTTAATGGTGAAAATTTAAAAAACTTCCCTCTACAATCAGGAACAAGGTAAGGTTATCTGCTATCGCCATTGCTATTTTATATTACATTGGAGGTCTAGCAAGTGCAATTAGGCAATTGAAAGATATAAAAGGCATCCAAATAGGAAACAAAGAAGTCAAATTGTCCCTATTAGCAGATGACATGATTCTCTCTATAAAAAACCCTAAACACTCCACAAGAACAGTACTAGAAACAATAAACAAATACAGTAAAGTCTCCAATACAAAATCAACGTTCAAAAATCCATAGCATTCGTATTCTCTATTAATGAAATGTCAGAAAAAGGAGTGGAAAAAATAATTCCTTTTGCAATTGCAACAAAAAGAATAAAATACCTAGGAATAAATTTAACGAAACATATGAAGTACCTATATAATGACGACTATAAAATCCTATTAAAAGAAATCGAAGCAGATACAAAGAAACGAAAGATATTTCTTGTTCTTGGATTGGAAGAATCAACATAGTTAAAATGACCATATTACTTAAAGCATTATACAGATTTAATGCAATCCCCATCAAAATCCCTTCGACATTTTATAAAGAAATAGAACAAAAAAATCATCAGATTTGTATGGAAGGACAAATGACCCTGAATTGCCAGGGTCATCCTGAGAACAAAGAACAAGGCTGGAGGCATCACTCTGCCCAACTTTAAATTATACTACAAAGCGACAGTAATCAAAACGGCATAATATTGGCAACAGAACAGACACACAGACCAGTGGAACAGAATCAAAAGTCCAGAAGTAAACCCATATTTATATGGGCAAATAATTTTTGATGGAAAAGCCAAAAACATATATTGGAGAAACAAAAGCCTCTTCAATAAATGGTGC
>NW_006441561.1:0-787 GCF_000325575.1 Pteropus alecto
TCTTTATTTTGGTTGGGTTTTGTGGGGTTTCCCTCTGTTTCTTCTTGTTTTATGTTTCATACATCAGTTCTGAATCTTCTGTGTGTGGTTATCATCATGAATATGTAAAGGATAGTGATATATACACAGTCATTCATTTTCTTCTGTGCATGCCTTATCTGCATTCCCCTTTGCAAATTTGGATCTTCGAATCCTCCCCTTTTCAGTCATTGTTATCTCAATTTGTCCCCATGTATGCTGAATGTTCATTACTCTCTTGCTATAGCAATTCTCTTATTATTTAAGCTTATACTGCACTGTTCTTAGTAAGGGTTGCATTCCCCTGCTTCTATTTTCCTGATAGTCACCTTACTCCTAATTATGTTTTTTTTTTTTTTTTGTCATTTTATTTTTGGTGAGCTGACCTCTTTCAGTATTTCCTGTAGTGCAGGTCTCATAGTGGAGAATTTTCTCGATTTTTGTATTTCTTGAAAGGTCTTACTTTCTCCTTCATATCTAAAGGGGAGCTTAGCTGGATACATTATTCTAGGCTAGTATTTCCTTTCACTTAATAGTTTAAATATTTGATTCCATTCCTTTCTGTCTTGTAATGTATGCACTGAGAAGTCCGACAATAAGCTAATGGGTTTTCCTTTATAAGTTACCATTTTCTTCTCCCTGGATGCCCTGAAAATTCTGTCTTTGTCGTTGATTTTTGATAATTTTAATACAATGTGTCTTGGCGAAGGCCTTTCTGGGTTCTTGAATTCCCAGCTCCAGCTCGTTCCTTAGATTTGGGAAATTCTTG
>NW_006441562.1:0-308 GCF_000325575.1 Pteropus alecto
AACAAATAAAAATCATATGATCATATCAGTAGATGCAGAAAAAGCCTTCGACAAGATACAGCATTCATTTATGATCAAAACACTTAACAAAATTGATAGAGAAGGAAAGTACCTTAACACAATAAAAGCCATCTAAGACAAACCCTCAGCCAACATTACACTTAATGGTGAAAAACTAAAGATCTTCTCTCTAAGATCAGGAACAAGGCAAGCCTGTCCACTATCGCCATTCTGATTTAACATAACATTGGAGGTCCTAGCAAGTGCAACCAAAGAAGAGAAAGGTATAAAAGGCATCCAAATAGGAA
>NW_006441563.1:0-1110 GCF_000325575.1 Pteropus alecto
GAACATCGATGTGCAAATGTCTTTTTGGATATGGGCTTTCTTTGGGGTAAATACTCAGTAGAGGGATTACTGGATCATATGGTAGATCAATTCTTAGTATTTTGAGGAACCTCCATACTGTTTTCCATAGGGACTATACCAATTTGCAGTCCCACAAGGACTGTATGAGGGTTTTCCTTTTTCTCCAACATTTGTTATTACTTGTCCTGTTGATTAAAGATATTCTAACAGGTATGAGATGATATCTCAATGTGGTTTTGATTTGCATTTCCTTAATAGCTAGCAATGTTGAGTATCTTTCAAATATTTCTTGGCCATTTGTATGTCCTCTAGGGAAAAGAGTCTGTTCACATCTTCTGCCAATATTTTTATTGGATTATTTGCTTTTTGTCGTTATTGAATTGTATGAACTCTTGTATATTTTCGATATTAGGCCCTGATCGGAGGTGTTGCCTGAAAATCTTTTTTCCCATTCAGATAGTTGTCTCTTTACCTTGTTGACAATTTCTTTTGCTGTGCAGAAGGTTTTTAGTTTGATGTAGTCCCATTCATTTATTTTAGCTTTTACTTCCCTTGCTTTTGAGGTCAAATTCATAATATCTTCTGTAAGTCCAACGTCTTTGAGCTTAATTCCTATGTTTTCGTCTATACATTTTATTGTTTCAGGTCTTATGTTCAGGCCCTTAATCCATTTTAAATTAATTTTCATTTGTGATGATAGACAACAGTCCAGTTTCATTCTTTTGTAGGTGGCTTTCCAGTTTTCCAAGCACCATTTATTGAAGAGCCTTTCCTTTCTCCTTGATACGTTTTTGGCTTTTTTGTCGAAAATTATTTGCCCATATAAATATTTGTTTACTTCTGGACTCTCCATTCTGTTCCACTGGTCTGTGCTATTTTGCCAACAATACCATGCCGTTTTTATTTCTGTCACTTTGTGGTATAACTTGAAGTCAGGCAGAGTGGTGCCTCCAGCCTCGTTCCCTTTTCTCAGGATGGCTTTGACAATTTGTGGTAATTTGTGCTTCCATACAAATCTGATGATGTTTTTGTTCTATTTCTTTAAAATATCCCTATGGGATTTTGATGGGGATTGCATTAAATTTGTAT
>NW_006441564.1:0-1775 GCF_000325575.1 Pteropus alecto
TTCTCTGAAGTCTGAGACTAAAAAATCTATCAGGTACTTCTCAAGCCTCCTGCCGCCCCTAGCTCCCACATGACAGGGAGGGCTCCAGGTCACTGCATCCTAGGGGCCCAGAATGGGGAGGGGGCATTGTCTCCACTGCAGCAGCTGCACCCACAATGCAGAGTGTCAAGTGTGTGGTGGTGGGCGATGGGGATGTGGGAAAGAATTGCCTGTTCCTCTGCTATACAACTGATGCCTTCCCCAAGGAATACAACCCCATCCACAACTCCCTAAGGTGCAGTTAGTTGATGAGCTCACAGTGAACCTGATCCTAGCAGGACACAGAGGGCCAGGAGGATTACAATGGATTCCGCTCACTGTCCTACCCTCAGACAATGTCTTTGTCATCTCTTTTTCCTTAGCCAGTCTGCCTTTCTTTGAGAATGGATGGCACAAGTGGCATCCAGAGATGTACCATCACTGGCCTGATGTGCCCATCCTCCTGATGGGCACCAAGAAGGATTTGAGGGCCCAGCCTTACACCCTGTGGTGCCAAAGGAGAAGGGCCAGGTGCGCATCACACCGTTGCAGGGCCAGGCACCAGCCAAGCAGATCCATGCTATGTGCTACCTTGAGCACTAGGCCCTGTGGGAGGATGGCGTCAAGGAAGTGGTTTCTGAGGCAATCAGGCTATGCTCATCTCCAAACTGGTCAAGTGTAGCTGGTCCTGTGTCCTCTTGTGACCCTGGCACTCAGCTTGAATGCTGCACCAGCCTCCCGATCCCTTCTAGTTGTGCTCTGGAGCCTTGTCTGTCCCCATCTATGCCTTAAGGATTAATCCTGGCACCCCTAGCCATGGGGCTCCCTGAATGCCTATTTCCCTTTAAGGAGTCTCACAGGGAAAAGGGCTTTGGGCCTTGCCCCAGTCTCCTCTGGAATACCAGGTATTCTTGAGAACTCACCTAGCCCAAGGTTGGATCTCTCCCCAAGAAGCCAACCCCGTGCGCCCTCCCCATGTTCCCCTACTGACCAGCTGACCCAGCTTTCCACGCAGATGTTGCTGCCTATTGTGGTGCCTTCTCTCAGGTTAGGAACCTCCACTATCCCCAACCTCTCCCTTGTTGCTCTTTGAATTACTCCCCGCTCAAGATGCTCTCTCCCTTCCCCAAAGAAGGAGCCGCAGAATCCTGAGAAGATGAATGTGCCCTAACTTGTCCCCATGTGCCCAGGCCTTATGCATTGCTGACTGACTCAGGCCCCACATCACCCCCACCAACCCGGTTCCTAGCCCCATCAGCATCAACAAAACCTCCTGTCTCCAGTGGGGTTAAAAAAAAAAAAAGAAGGAAATCTGTGAAGAACAGGTCCCATTGATCTATAAAGCAAATTTGTGTTGGGACACAGACTGAGGTCTCCAGAGAATTGCTATTCTCTCTACAATAAGCGGAGAGCTGTGTTCTTTTGATGTGCAATCATGGGCACCACACTCTGTGGCTTCATGACACATTTGTTAGGATACTTAGAGATTTTGTGCTTATGTCACAAGCTACGAACTGTCATCCAGACTCTTATTATAAAATATTTGTTAATGATGGGAGATTCATTTCAATATTTTTATGCCACGTTTTGAGTTTAGCACTTTATAGACTTTGTCCAATTTAATTTATCAATAAGTCCAGCCATAAGGTAATGTTATAATGAACTCCATTTCTTTATGTAGAAGTGGAGCTTAAAGGAGTTTAGTTACAAATTGAGTGAGGGGTGGCTTCATGACACATTTGTCAAGATAATTAGGG
>NW_006441565.1:0-522 GCF_000325575.1 Pteropus alecto
GAGAGGCAGACACGGCCCTGTAGGCTGTTTGCTGGACTGAGACTCGCATGGTTCTAGGGACCACATAGGGGCTGGGTGTGCCTTAGGAAATCTGGAGCCCCTGGGGCCAGCTGGGTCTGGGGAGGTGCTGGTGGGAAGGCTAACGGGCACCATGAGCTCTCAGGGCCAGAAGCAGCTGTCAGCTGTTTGAGAAGCTTTCGGAGGCTTTTTTCCCACTGCTTCTTGAGGGAGACATCTCTTCAGACTGTTAGCAGCCAGAAGTGGCTGGTGTGCCCTTGCTCCTCTTAGGACTGGTGAGGCTTGCCCCTTACCACGAAGGTACCGCTCAGATGACAGGCCACCCAGAGGGCAGGTATGTGTGGCATATGTGTGTGTGAATGGTGTGTATATTTATGAGGAGTGTGTGCATGTGTGTGTGTGATATATATGTGAGTGTATGTGTATATGTGTGTGGGGGCATGTGAGTGTGTTCACATCGTATGAATGGGTGGGTGTCACCACATCTGGCCTAGCTGTGGAAGG
>NW_006441566.1:0-400 GCF_000325575.1 Pteropus alecto
GTTTTATGTTATATACTTCAGTTCTGAATCTTTACGAATATATAAAGCATAGTTATATATATATATAACTGCGTGTGCCTTATCTCCATTCTCCTTTGCGAATTTGGATGTTTGAATCCTCCCTTTTTCAGCCATTGTTATCCAATTTGTCCCTATGTATGCTGAACGTTCATTACTATCTTGCTATAGCAATTATCTTCTGATTATTTAAGCTTGTAATGCCCTATTCTTAGTAAGTGTTGCACTCATCTGCTATTTGCCTGATAGTCACTTTACTCCTAATTATGGTTTTGTTTTGTTTTGTTTTGTTTTTTGGTTATTTTGTTTTAGGTGATCTGACCTCTTTTAGTTTTTCCTGTAGTGGTGGCCTCATAGTGGAGAATTCCCTCAATTTCTGTAT
>NW_006441567.1:0-1357 GCF_000325575.1 Pteropus alecto
CTCTTCAGACTGTATAGTATTTATTTATATTATTATTAATTATATTATTAATTAATATCTTATGCAATTGTAAACAACATACACATTATGTAGAAACATATGCACAACACACAATTCCAAAATTGTAACAAATATTTATTTTTATGCATCATTATTGTTGTCTTTGGTTCCTTCATTTTTCCTTTTCAAAAAAAAAGGAAATATCAGTAATTTCAGTGCCTTAAAATTTGCATGCCCTTATAATTTATTTATTTTTCCTCACTTCCCTTTTCTTGAAACAAATTTCTTAAGGAGTTAATGGTTAATGGCATTTTCTTTATCTTTTGTTATTGAAACACCTCTTCTTTCTCAAAATTATCTCCAAATGGCTTAGATATCTTTTTCAATGAACTGAGTTCCTGTGTGAGTTCAAGTATTAGCCCCTCCTCTGTCATAAATAAGCATTAATTTCAAATTATTACTATTCAGGCAATAAAGAAGATTCTCTATATCTATATTCAATCTCATATCTTAATTTAAACCATTTTCCTCAATTTGATTTCCACTGGAAGTAGAGGAAAAGGGGGTACTCTTACTCATCAAACTTCTGTTCTTAGAGTCATATCATATAAAGGATGACATATACCAAAGAGATCGTTTAGCTGAGAATCTGTAATAAAAAACAGATTAACAAGAGGAAAACAAACACAAATTTATTAACATGTATTCTTTATGTATCCATGGGAAATACCTAGGAAAAATGAGCAGCTCAAAAAGGTGGCTTTAGAATTCAAGACTTAATATTATCTTATTAGGGAAAGGAAAGGGGGGCTGTATGAGCCTCTTAAGAGAGTAAACGGCTCTTTGGATAGATAAATGGGTTCTTAAAGAATAGATGGAAGATCTGATAGTTTGTGACAAAGTTTGTCTGGGTCTCTTGTCCAGTGATAAGAATCAGTCTTTGTTGGTTGATGAAGCTCCTAGGGAGAGAGGATCTATGACAATTGAATTCCTTTGTGGGGATCTGTCTTTAGGTAGATAAGGGGGATTCAGTGAAAACTTCTCCTCGAATTTGCTGTTTTTAAATTGCTTACTGCTCAAAGTAATCAATATACCAAAGTGGCATATTTTGGGGTGGCATGACCTATACTTCTGCTATTGTAATTTAGGGTGGCATATTCTGCTACCCTTCATTTGAAATTGAGTTAAACTCTTTCGTTAAGACAAATTTGACAATGCTTTTCTTTTTATTATTAGAAGGTATCTTGACAAGGACTGGGCTTAGTGGGAAAAAGAACACTTTTTACCTTGCAGTGTCTGCCACTGATGTGGAAGAAAAAAAATGCTAGCAACCATGTAGCTGCTGACCTGATGGAAA
>NW_006441568.1:0-481 GCF_000325575.1 Pteropus alecto
AGAACACAAACGTATTATACATTTGAAAGTCAGCACTCTAAAATGAGTTGGCAGCCCTGTGTTCCTTTTGGCAGTGTGAGAATCCATTCTCTCCCTTTGCCAGCTTCCATGGGCTGCCAACGTTCACTGGCTTGTAGTTCCCATCACTGCAACCTCTATTTCTGTTTTCACATCTGCACCCCTGACTCTGACACAGCTATTGACTGAAAAGGTCAGTAACCACAACATTAAAAAAAGAAAACTAATTTTTAACACATTATTTCATTAGTTGTGAGATCTGCAGACACCACGTGGCTCATTGAAAACTATTACTTACACCATTTATGTTGATCCTTTCAGATCACCTGGAATGGGGATCCCTCTGACACATGTTCCTAGAATTTGTCCACATTACAATACAACACGCATTCTTATGAGTGACTCTCCAGCCACCTTTTCACTACTCGAACATTGGAGACATTCTTTTCTACCTCCGGATATC
>NW_006441569.1:0-959 GCF_000325575.1 Pteropus alecto
ACTATCCTGATTGAGGGCCATGGCAGCAGCTACCATCACCAACTGCAGATGCCGGTATGTGCCAAAGACCAAGATGGATCTGTTATAGCCATCCACCAAAGATGGAGGGAAGAAATGGCAGGCATCCAAAGACTGAGGGTGTGGAGAGGGCAAAGAGGACCGATCCACCTTCTTGGCTATAATCATCTGTAGCTAGATATTTTCTTGAAAGAGGATGAGGGGGAAGAGAAGTGAGAAGCAGAGGAGGAGAAGGAACAGGAGGAATTAAGAATAGTGCAGGGTGAGGAGTGCAGGGAGTGGAGGTGAAAAGCAAGTGGAGAATAGTGGAGGAAGAATAGGAAAAGGTTTTCCAACTGGGTAAAACTGTGAACCTCTTTCAGTATTGTTTTTATTTTTTTTATTTTTTATTTCTTCCCCCTTTATTAGATTAGTTTGTTGTTTGTTTTCGGAAGGTACTAGACAAACTTTGGGGGTCCCCAATACCCTGAACATATTTATAAAATTCTTCTTCCAGAGAATCGCAAATCATTATCATCAGACTCAAGTGGCTCATCGACGGCAATGATTGCTTCACTAGGTTTAAGGATTGTGGACTTATCTCATGTTGGAATGGCTTGGTTGTGCCACGGGATATAACGGGTGTTTTCCCTAATGGCACAGAGGATCCGGAACTCTGTTGCAACAGAGGCATTGGCAGGAGCCATCACAAAGGCACTGTAGATAGAGGCCGAATTTTGGTACGTACGTAGGCTATGGAATCTCATCACCTTGTACCTGAATTGGGGTAACAACTCCCTGAATACAATAAGTACCGCTAGCAGCAATGCTTCCAGCCTTGATGTTTAGATTTGCAGCCATCTGTATCCCAGCAGACATCAGCATCCCCAGTTCCAATGAGAACTGTAAATGAGCTAATGAATGGCTGCAAGGGTGGTTGGCCCAGCACTCTGGGAACATGG
>NW_006441570.1:0-383 GCF_000325575.1 Pteropus alecto
TCAGAGTGGAACTCCTGTGCGACGATTCTCTAGAGTTTCTCTCTTAGACGATTCTCTGACTTTCTCTCTTAGAAGATGAGCTCGCCCTACAGCTTATACCCAACATATATACTGACACTCTTTATCACGTTTCAAGAAATAACATAAAGAGTTGGAAAAAACACAAACGAAAGATGAAAGAATGACTTGATACATTCCATAGCTCCTGATACAGCAAATAATTAATATTAGAGAATTGGAGGATCCTATACATCTGCTGCAAATATTTACATTAAAAATACTTAATGTTAAGATATAATTCCTCAGATACTTTAATCACTTTCAGATGTAGTCCCTAAAATATACTAATGAAGCTAGTTTTGCTTTATTAGATAAGAAACAAA
>NW_006441570.1:614-998 GCF_000325575.1 Pteropus alecto
ATATATATATATATGGGTCATAATTACATATACTATTTTACAATCTGGGCTAGAGATTTTTGGTTTTCTTGTTTTTAGTCACAAAATATATTGTGGTTGTTTTTCCATACCAATGTACACAAACTTTTTGGCAGTTTTTAATGGCTTCATAACATTGTCTTATATCGGCAGAACATACTTTCTTTATTTTATTCTATATTGATGTAGGTTGTTTCCAGTTAATAATTAAGGCTTATACAGTGAATGTCTTGGTCATGAGTGCTTCCTTGCCTGGATCTTTTCTTAGGGTTACTTGGTGGAAATAGAAGTTCAAAGTCACGCAACATGTATAATTTAATTTTTTATACAGATATTTTAATCCATCCAGGAAAGGAGAAAGTAAAA
>NW_006441571.1:0-343 GCF_000325575.1 Pteropus alecto
ACTTTTTTGAATGATTATTCTTTTAGACCAGAGTCCATGCCACTACTCTTTTCAAAATAATTGTTTCTTTTTACTAAATATCTTTACCTTAAATTAACAAACTGCCATGAAAAAATTAACTTCATTATCAGTTACCTCTACTATAAATTTTGACTTTTGTCATTTCAAACTTTTGCTAAATTTATATCTTCTGTGCTGTAAGGCTTCCTACCACTTCTAAGTGCTGGAATGACCTCACCTTCTCTGCCTCCAGGGCCCTTATAATAGGCTTCCAGAGATTTTTATTCCCAGTAGGCAGGGGCTACAGCCCAATCTCAGCTTTGAAGAAGTTACAGAAGACAGA
>NW_006441572.1:0-536 GCF_000325575.1 Pteropus alecto
TCTTTCTGCACTTTAAAGATATATATATATATACACATATATATAGTATATATATTTTTATATATAGTAAAATAAAAAAATATATTTTTTATTTTTTGATTATAGTTGATATAGAATATTATATTAGGTGTATAACATGATGATTAGACATTTACATTACTTATGATCACACTGATAAATCTAGTACCCATCTGATACATATAGTTATTACAATAGTATTGAGTATATTTTTTATGCTATACTTTACATTCCCAGGACTATTTTGTAACTACCAATTTGTACTTCTTAATCTCTTCCCTCTTTCACTCATTTCTCCAATACCCTTCCCTTCCAGCAACCATCAAAATGTTCTCTGTATCTATGGGTTTGTTTTGTTTATTTAGTTCTTTATATTCCACATATAAGCGAAATCATATGGCATTTTTCTTTCTCTGCCTTACTCCACTCAGCACAACATCCTTTAGGATGATCCATGTTGTTGCAGATGACAAAATTTCATTCCTTTTTTATGACTGAGTGATATTCCACTATATATA
>NW_006441573.1:0-479 GCF_000325575.1 Pteropus alecto
TCTAGGGAGAAGTGTCTGTTCAGGTCCTCTCCCCACTTTTTGATTGGATCATTTTGTTATTGTTGTTGTTGAGTTGTATAGGTTCTTTGTATATTTTGGATATTAGACCCTTATTGGAGGCATTGTCTGCAGATATATTATCCCATTCAGATGGTTGTCCCTTACCTTATAGAAGGCTTCTTTTGCTGTGAAGAGAAGCTATTTAGTTTGCTGTAGTCCCATTAATTTATTTTTGCTTTTACTTCCCTTGCCTTTGAGGTCAAATTCATAAAATCCCCTTTCAGTCCAAGGTCCTTAAGTTTAGTTCCTATGTTTTCTTCTATTAAGGTTCTTAGTCTATTTCGAGTTAATTTTGGTGCGTGGTGATAACAAGAGTCTAGATTCATTCTTTTGCAGGTGGCTTTCCAGTTTTCCAAGCACATTTATTGAGGAGGCTTTCCTTTCTCCACTGTATGTTTTCTTTTTTTTTTTTTTTTTCC
>NW_006441573.1:757-1354 GCF_000325575.1 Pteropus alecto
AGTGCATTAAATTTGTATAATGTTTTAGGTAATATGGTCATTTTAACTATGTTGATTCTTCCAATCCAAGAATGCGAAATATCTTTCAATCTCTTTTTATCTTCTTCGATTTCTTTGAATAGGGTCTTGTACTTTTCATTACATAGGTCCTTCACATGTTTCGTTAGATTTATTCCTAGGTATTTTATTCTTTTTGTTGCAATTGCAAAAGGAGTTATTTTTTCCACTTCTTTTTCTGACACTTCATTATTAGAGTACAGGAATGCTATGGAGTTTTGAACATTGATTTTGTATCCAGAAACTTTACTATATTTGCTTATTGTTTCTAGTCATGTTCTTGTGGAGTCTTCAGGGTTTTTTATGTAGAGAATCATGTCATCCACAAATAGTGACAGTTTGCTTCTTCATTTCCTATTCGGATGCCTTTTATATCATTCTCTTGCCAGACTGCACTTGCTAGGACCTTCAATGTTATATTGAATAACTGGTGATAGTGGACAGCCTTGCCTTGTTCCTGATCTTAGAGGGAAGGTTTTTAGAGTTTCACCAATAACTATAATGGTGGCTGAGGGTTTGTCATAAATGGCCTTTATTATG
>NW_006441574.1:0-871 GCF_000325575.1 Pteropus alecto
TCCTTATGATGAGAACTTTCAAGATCTACTCTCTTGGCAACATTTAAATATATATACAATATTGTAACTAAAGTCACCATGCTATCCAGTTACTTAATTTCGTAACTGGAAGTTTGTACCACCTTCATCCATTTTGCAACCTCATCTTCACCTCCCACCTCTGGCACCACCAATCTGTTCTCTGTTTCCATGAGTTTGAGGGGTTTTTGTTTGTTTTTGTTTTGTGGTCTACATATAAGTGAGATCATACAGTATTTGTCTTTCTCTATCTGACGTATTCCACTTAGCGTAATGCCCTCAAGTTCCCTCCATGTTGTCACGAATGGCAATAATTCCTTCTATTTATGGCTCAATAATATTCCATTGCATGCATGTACACCACATTTTTGTTATTCATTCATCTATCCAGGGACACTTAGGTTGCTTCCATGTCTTGGCTATTGTAAATAACACTTCAATGAACATGTGGGTGCATACATCTTTTCAAGTTACTGTTTTCATTTCCTTCAAATAAATACCCAGAAGTATAATTGCTGGATCATATTTATATATTTAATCTTTTGAGAAACCTCCATACTGTTTTCCACAGTGGTTGCACCAATTTACATTCCTACCAACAGTGCACAAAGGTTCCTTTTTCTCTGCAACCTCTCCAACATTTCCCTGACGATGAGTGATGTTGGGCACATTTTCATATACCTGTTGGCTATTTGTAGGTCTTCTTTGGAAAAAATCTATTCAGATTCTCTGCCCTTTTTAAAATCAGATTGTTTGCTTTTTTGCTATTGAGTTGTATGAGTTCTAAATTTTGGATATTTCCCCTTTATCAGATAAATGATTTGCAGATATTTTCTCTCATTCATAAGTTGCT
>NW_006441575.1:0-512 GCF_000325575.1 Pteropus alecto
ATATCTTTTCAGGTATGAGTTTTCAAGTCTTTGGGATAAGTATCCAGTAGAAGGATTGCTGGATCATATGGTAGATCAATTCTTAGCTTTTTGAGGAACTTCCATACTGTTTTCCATAGTGGCTGTACCAATTTGCAGTCTCACCAGCAGTGTATGAGGGTTCTTTTTTCTCCACATCCTCTCCAGCATTTGTTATTACTTGTCCTTTTGATTATAGCTATTCTAACAGATGTGAGATGGTATCTCATTGTGGTTTTGATTTGCATTTCCCTAACATCTAGGGATGTTGAACATCTTTTTTATATATTTGTCGACCATTTGTATGTTCTCTGGGGAGAAGTGTCTGTTCAGGTCCTCTGCCCACTTTTGGGTTGGATTGTTTGTTTTTTTTGTTATTGAATCGTATGAGTTCTTTGTATATTTTGGATATTAGGCCCTTATCGGAGGTATTGGTTGCAGATATATTTTCCCATTCATATGGTTGTCTCTTTACTTTGTTGACAATTTCTTTT
>NW_006441576.1:0-398 GCF_000325575.1 Pteropus alecto
GATCTTTTTTATCATTTATTTCCTGAAACTTCATCATTGGTGTATAGCAATGCAATGGATTTTTGTACATTGATTTTGAATCCTGCAAAATTACTGTATTTGTTTATTGTTTCTAATAGGTTTTTTCAGTGGAGTTTTTAGGGTTTTCACATAAAAAACCATGTTGTGTGCAAAAAGTGACAATTTGACTTCATCATTTCCAATGTGTAAGTCTTTTATTTCTCTTTTTTGTCTGATTGCTCTGGCTAGAATTTCTGATCCTACCTTGAATAACAGTGGTGAAGTGGGCATTCTTTTTTTGTTCCTGATCTTACAGAAAAAGCTTTGAGTTTTTCACAATTAAGTATCTAGCTTAAGGGTTGACATACATGGCCTTTATTATGTTGAGGTACTTTCCT
>NW_006441577.1:0-3860 GCF_000325575.1 Pteropus alecto
CCAACTTACAGTATAAATGGGTAAGTTTGGAGCAGTAAACAGGAGGGCAATATCTAGCACAGAGGGACAGCTGTAGAGTGAGGATATTTCACCAGAATATGAGAGAAAAAATCCCTTTGGCTGTTACTAAGGCAAACTCTTTCATATCTTCTACTTTATGAGCTCTGATCACTTTTGGATTTTCAGGAACTAATAATAACTAGTAAAGACCCCAAGACATGCAAGTCATCTTTATATAGATGTCTGAAAAAATTCAATAGTTCTCATCTTAGCTGGATATTAGACCCATCTGGGGTGCTGTTAAAATAATTCATGATATTTTCATTCTCCAGTCCAATTAAATCGTAATCTATGGTGATGAGACTCAGCCATGAAGAATTTTAAAGCTCATCAGGTGCTTCAAGTAGGAAGCGTAGATTGAGAACCAGTGACACACATTCTCTCACACATTCTCTAAATTTGAACAAAGCCAAAGTTTTATGGAAAATAGGCTAGGATGGTGAACATGGTTGGGAATCATATATAGCTATGTATTCAAAAGATAGTTGTCAATTTCTACAGGATGCCTGAGTCATTGGTGACAAATACATAATATTCCACTTGTAATTAAACTCAATTGTTCAGTGATTTTGACATACATAGGATCACAGAATAATCCCTTAATTCCATCAAAGATGTGCCAAAACAAGCAACTTTCAGATATAATATATCAAAAGGAATGAAAACCATGAGATAGAAAACTTGTGTGCCAAAAGAGGCATGTTTACCAATTGCAGATGTTTGGTTTTGTAGTAATTTCTAATCATAGACCAAAAAATGGGGGTTGGGGGAGGGAGTATTGAAACTATGCTGTTCTGTTGAGGAGCATCTGCAAGGCTCTCTTGATGTCCCTGTTCCTCAGACTGTAGATGAAGGGGTTCAGCATGGGGGTGACTGTCGTATACACCACTGAGGCCACTGGACCTCTCTTGGAAGAATGTAAAACAGTCGAATTAAGGTACACTCCAAGGCCTGTTCCGTAAAATAAGCAGACAACTGACAGGTGAGAACCACAGGTGACGAAGGCTTTATACCTCCCACCTGATGATGGGACTCTCAGAATGGAGGAAACAATTTTATAGTAAGAGAAAATGATCCCTGAGAGTGGAACTCCACCAAAGATGACACCAATAACATAGATTAATAAGTTATTGGTGGAGGTATCATTACAGGCCAGCTTGAGGAGTTGAGCAGGGTCACAGAAGAAATGAGGAATCTCCACATTTGTGCAAAAGGAAAGTTGTGACATCAACAAGCAGTGCAACTGAGTGTCCAAAAGGCTGATCAAAAAGGATGCTAGAACCAGCAGGCTGCAGAGGCGGGGGTTCATGATGACCAGGTAGTGCAGAGGGTAACAAATAGCTACAAACCGGTCATAGGCCATCACAGTTAGAAGTATACTGTCCAGACATCCAAAAAGATTTAAAAAAGACAATTGAATCAGGCATCCGGCATAGGAGATGACTCCGCTGTGAGTTTGGATGTCCAAAATCATCTTGGGGATGGTGGTAGATGTAAAACCAATGTCAGCCATGGACAGGATGGAGAGGAAGAGGTACATGGGGGTGTGGAGGTGGGAGTCAGAGCTGACAGCCAGGATGATGAGCAGATTCCCCAGCATGGTGACCAGGTACATGGACAGGAAGAGCCCAAAAATTAGAGGCTGCAGTTCTGGATCATCTGAGAGTCCCAGGAGGAGAAATTTCAAGACACCTGTTATGTTCTGTGGGTCCACAAAGCACAGACACCTTTTGGAAAATAAAGGAGGATTGGTATAAAGGAAACAAGTATACAAGTATCCATCAGTGTGTCTATAATTTGAATTTAAGCAATTCATAAATCAAATATTCACACTTGATGACCATAATCCTTCAGTAGTATTTTGCAGGTATGACAAACATTCTTCTGAGAACCTTTTTCACATTGGATTCGCTCTTTTAAGCTGTTACTACATGCATCCCTTTGGAAAGAATGAGATAGAGAAATTAGAGAAATAAGGTTATTAAGGATTTAAAAATCCATAAACATGGTAACCTATCATGTGAAGGAAAGCAATGAGAAATATCTTCCTCTCTTAAGAAAAAAAAGTTCTTTATTAGTTTCTTTAATTAATGGACACTAATAAGCAATTTACTGTATTTTATTTTATCCAAATGCAGTGTAATTAATTCTCTTGATTTGCACTATTTATAAACATACTATAAGAGCTATGTAATAAAGTGTCTGATTCCTTTTTTTTTGCGCGTGATATCTGGCTACTACCAATTTAAACCACTCTCTTCCTCTTCCCCTTCTGCCCAACATCTGGACTAGTTGATAAGAAAGGCTTGATCCTTCAGTTATAAAATAAAAGAGGCATGGGGGTGTAATGTACAGCATGATGACTATAATTAATAATATTATATTTTGTATTTGAAAGCTCCTAAGAGAGTAGATCCTAAAAGTTCTTATTACAATAAAAATTGTAACATTGTTCAATGACTGATCTTAACTAGACTTGTTGCGATAATTATTTTGTAATATATATAAATATTGAATCATTGTGTTATACACTTAAAACTAATATACTGGTATGTGTTAATGATATCTCAATTTTTAGTAAGGCTGGCTCCTTCCTCCTTTGGTGACAGCGAGAGAATTCAAACCTCACATATGTAGAAACTCTCACTCTGAACCCACACCCTAACCATGATTTAAAAATCCCAACCGCTTTCCTTGACCTCTCACGCCATTGCAGACCAGCTTAGGTAGGCTTCTAGGCTTCCTCCATAATGGGAGATGTCTATATGAAGAATAAAACTTTTTATACCCTCTTGAATGTGTAGCATTTTCAGCCTCAATATCCAAGCCAATTTTGGGGTGAGAGCCCATCCTATTCCTGCAGAACATTCATTGCACATTTTTTGTGGTGAGTCGGGTACGGAGACAAGGACCGCCAGCATCAAAAGTGTCTTCTCTTTCTCTGGCTCTGCTGCATGATGGCAAGCTTGCACTTTGGACAGTGCTGCATTGTGCTGCATTTATTGAGTCTTTCCAATCCTTTCTTAGAGATCTTACTGACCTCACTGACAAGTTTCAATATTTCTTACCTAATAGAGACAAAACTATGGAGTTGAATCTTTCCTTAATGTGGCCCTGGGTCTTCTGTCTTGTCCCAGACCTATCTGTGTCTTAGAATGAAGATGTCAATGACATTAAGGTCAGGGGAAAGATTCTTACCCTGATCAGAGTGTATTTCAACCATGCATTGGCCCCTATGGTGGTTCTCACAAGAGTAGTCATTAAAGGGAATTGGGCAAAGAGGGGGAAGTGTGTGTGGGTGTGTGGAGAGAGAGAGAGAGAGACAGAGAGAGAGAGAGAGAGAGAGAGAGACAAGAGAGTGAGAAAAAAAGAAAGAGAAGGGAGGAGATGGGAAAAGGGAGGAGAGGAGAGAAAGAAATGCAGCTATTATGTGTCATGCTGAGGTCTGCACTCCTCAGCACAGAGAGCTCCCAGGACCTTTAATTATGTCTGCTGTTGCTATTACCCATGCCTTTGTCTTGACAAAGATCTGGATCCTCGGAGTTTTAGAATGGTACTCATGACACTTCTGTGGCACAGCAAAGGGCTTAATTCCAACCTGATTTAAGCACATGGTACATGAAACTTACAAAGGAACCATCATCATGGAGGAAGTCCCTCACCTTGAAGATACTGATTTGAGGTTCTCTGGCAAAAGAAATGTTAAATATGACCAGGATGGAGAGAATTGCTCTTGAAGTGTTTCCCATGATAAAATAAAGGAGGAAAGAAAGAGCAAAAGAGGGGGGGGAGGGAGGGAG
>NW_006441577.1:5471-8021 GCF_000325575.1 Pteropus alecto
AATCAATGTTTAACAGAGTTTATATGTGCATTTATTTTGGTTTTCCTTTGTTTTGACTGCCTGCTCTGCACCAGGCATGGGGCTTCAATGAGACTCAGCATTGTCAAAACCAGAAAACTAACTGGCACAATACAAATAACTAGCTACAGATCTTGCACTAGTTTACACGCACTTGTTTTTTCAGTTGTTTGTTCATTTGTTTGAGGTAGGTGTTTGAGATTATATAGTATTTAATTACTTATATAGATTTGTATAATCACTACCACCACAGTCAAGAGACAGGACTGTTCTGTCAGTACAAGGAAGTTCCTCATCTGACCCTTTATTATTACGGCCTCCCTCCCCTACACCTGCCCCCTGGCAACTACTTATGTGTTCTTTATCACTGTAATTTTGCCATTTTGAGAATGTTATGTAAATGTAATCATACAAAATATAACATTTGGAAATTGGCTTTTTTTACTCAGCATGATGTTCTTAAGATCCAGCCAAGTTATTGGGTGTATCAATGGTTTCTTCCTTCTTATTGCTGACTAGTATTGCATGGTACAGATGTAATAAGTTGTGTTTAACTCTTCACCTGTTGAAGGACATTTGGTTTATTTTCACTTTTTAGCTATGCAAATAAAAGCTGCTATGGCAAAACAAAAGAAGAAAAAAAAGAATCAAGACTGAATCACTTCCCTGAAGGCATTCTACTTGCAGTTACTTGGAAAGGAAAAGTTGAGTAGGTTCATTGGTTTTTTGGTTCATTTCAATTTTAACATTTTATTTAACCCATATATCAAGAATATTATAATTTTACCAAATTGACATATTTTTGTGTTTTGTTCTTGTAGGTCTTCAAAAATCTAATATTTTATGCTGACAGCACATCTCAATTTAGACTAGCCACATATCGAGGATTCGATAGCCATGCGAACCTAAATTGTATGGAAAGACATTGTCCTGCACCCGGCATCGTGGGAATCGATCTCACTGCTAAGATGTACACCTGACTTCACTCTTTTTACTCAAGGACGTGGTTAAAATTAATTAAAATCCTGTACTCCTTTTCTCAACTGTAAAATAACAATAATATATGCACTCCAACTTGGGAGTATAATACGGATTTAAAATCAAAGCTACATAGCACATAGCTCTGAGCCTGAGACAAGTAAAAGCTCAATAAAGTTTGTCATATTGCGGTTACTCTCTTTATCCGCATCATGATCACACTCACAGCATTTGTGATATTTTCGGGATCCATCTCCTGCTCAGGTATGGTCAATGACTTCGGACTCCAGGAATGGAAGTGGAAAAGAGCAGAATTATAAATGAGAATTCTGAAATCACCAACAGAAAAAAAAATAACATGAAATGTATAGTCCTCTGAGCGGAAACTTTGCATACTGATGCTCCCATGTCTGGCCATCTCATTCATCCTGCTATCTTGATAGTAAAGTAACAAGTTTCTCCAAATTACCTCCTCCAAAGACCATCTCTGTTGGCACTTACTGGTCTGTGTTGTGTCTCTGCTGGGCCATGACCTAGGAGTTTATGTCCACTGCCTTCTCCTGCCTGGTGAATGAAGAGGGCTGTTGGTGCCCTGTCCTCAGGACTGGAGGGAGACACGCAGGCATGAATCTCCTGATGCAGGGGACACCTCCGGGAGGAAAAGACATGTATGAAGCTTAACTGAGACTGGCAGCCTAAAGGGTTGGTGGCACTGGTTAATTATTTACTTCCGTGTGGCCTTGAGAGATCAATGCACAGAGCTCATAATTAACATAATTGGCCCATGTTCTTTCAATCTCTCAAGACCTCCGAATATTAACAGAATAGGAAAAGGAGAAAAGTAAACGTGCTTAGAAGAGTCTGAGCTTTTTTCTCAGAGGAAAGCTCAGCTGTACACTTCACTTCGGAAGTCGTTTCAAAGATCTTAACATAAAATGCAGATGTCTTTTCAATTTATGACTTTTCAACTTTGACATCTGCAAAACTATTATCATGAAAATTAGGGAGAATTGGGTCTTATTTAACGAGAATCTGAAACTCCATTTTCTCAATTAAGATTTCTGTCTCTAAAAGGAACTTTGTGTTTCCCTTTTTTAAAGCTATTTTGTAGTTTGTTTGTTTGCTCATTTAAATGGCAGTGTAAGTTCTTATTTTCTGTCATTGATATATGTTGGGTATACTAGAAAACTATGGACTTTTATACACTTATGTATAGCTTCCCACTTCTCTTAAATAAACTATAACATGTAACAAGTACACTCGAGGTGTCAGCTAGGGCTGCAGTCATGTGAAAATTGGACTGGGTAGAGACCTGTTTCCAAGTCCACTCATTTTGGAAAGATGGAGTTCCTCTGGGCTCTTGATCAGAGGCCTTCCGCAGTTCTCTGTCACAGGGAAGCTCACACATGGCTGTTGGCTCCCATTAAGACAAACGGATAAGTGACAGAGAAACAAGGGCCAAGAATTTGTACCCTAATCTCAAAAATGACATCTCATCAGTTTTGCCCTGTGTTGGTTAGAAGCAAGTCAGTAGGCCCAGGGCACACTCAATAG
>NW_006441578.1:0-821 GCF_000325575.1 Pteropus alecto
CAATCAGATAAGAGAAAGATATAAAAGGCATCCAAGATATAAAAGGAAAGAAGAAGTCAAACTGTGACTATTTGCAGATGACATGATTCTCTAAATAGACAACCTAAAGGCTCCACAAGAATATTACTAGAAACAATAAGCAAACACAGTTAAGTCTCTGGATACAAAATCAACCTTCAAAAATCCATGATGTTCCTATACTCTAATAATGAAGTGTCAGAAAATGAAGTGGAAAAAAATAATTCCCTTTGCAATTGCAACAAAAAGAATAAAATACCTGGGAATAAATTTAACGAAACATATCAAGGACCTATATAATTAAAACTACAAGACCCTATTAAAACAAATCAAAAAAGACACAAAGAAATGGAGAGAATCCGAGTTCTTGGATTGGAAGAATCAACATAGTTAAAATGACCATATTACCTAAAGCATTATACAGATTCAATACAATCCCCATCAAAATCCCATCAGCATTTTTTAAAGAAATAGAACAAAAAAATCATCAGATTTGTAGGGAAGCACAAAAGACCCCAAATTGCCATCCTAGGAAAAGGAATAAGGCTAGAGGCATCATTCTGCCCAATTTCAAATTGTACTACAAAGCAACAGTTATCAAAACGGCATGGTCTTGGCAGCAAAACAGACACACGGACCAGTGGAACTGAATTGATAGCCCACAAGTAAACCCATATTTATTTGGGCAAATAATTTTTGACCAAAAAGCCAAAAACATATAGTGGAGAAAGGAAAGCCTCTTCAAAATGGTGCTGGGAAAACTGGATGGCCACTTGCAAAAGAATGAAACTAGACTGTTGTCC
>NW_006441579.1:0-544 GCF_000325575.1 Pteropus alecto
TTTATTTCTAGCTTTCTGTCTTCAATATCACTGATGTTTTTCTCCATTTGGTCGAGTGTATTTTCCAAGCTATTTCATTTTTCAACTCTTGCAGTGTGTTCTTTATCTCAAGAAGTTCTATTTTGTTCTTTTTGAGGGTTTCAATCTCCTTGCTCTGCTCATCTAGCTGTTTTTTGAATTCTTGAAATTGTTAATTTGAATTGTTTTGGATTTCACTCATTTTTTTTCAGAAGTACCATCCTGAATTCTCTATCATTAAAGTCATATATTTCTATGTCTGTAAGCTTATTTTCTGGAGATTTTTTTTTTTCTTTCTAAGATGCCTTGTCACCTTGGTTGTTCATGGTATTTAATGGACTATTTCTCTGCCTGGGCATTAGTAAAATTGTATTCTGCTGTTTTTCCAGAAAGAAGATCTCTAGGTAGCCAGAAAGCTGGGTGATAAACCTATTAGTGAGGAAGGCTTGAGAAAAGTTGGACACAGAGAGAAAAATAAATAAAATACCTCACCTCTCTTTAGCCTGTTGCAAAGAGGGTGCTTTTC
>NW_006441580.1:0-414 GCF_000325575.1 Pteropus alecto
ATCGTCAAGGATGCAACCTTTAGGACACGCTCTTTTTTCCTGATCGCGACGGGAATCTGGAATCTCCGAGGCCTCGGTGTCTGGATAAAAGGTACCTTCCTGTTTCCGTTGACCGGTCAGTTGGGGTCCGTGGAGAGATTGGACACAGTCATATCTCCCAGACCATGGCCAGGCCGCAGGACACCGCCTCCTGTGCCCTGTTGTCAGGTTCTGTTTATTGTCTCTGGTCTTGTCTAGGTTGTAGGTGGCGGACTTCTCTGGGTCCACCTACACCCCAGTAATTGTTCTTGTCTGAGTGTCTGATTGTTGTTCTTATCTGAGTGTCTGTTTTGCTTTTTCTGCACAAGCGATGGGGGGAAGCCTGAGTTCATGAGAAGATACCCTTGGGTTGTCTCCTGCGACATTTCAAAGAAG
>NW_006441581.1:0-878 GCF_000325575.1 Pteropus alecto
TCCCAGGGAAACAAAATCACTGTGTCAAAGAGAAATCTGCACCCATATGTTCACTGTAACATTATTTACAATAACCAAGACTTGGAAACAACCTAAATGTTCATCAATGGATAAGCAGATACAGGGATAAAGAAAATGTGATACACACACACACATACATACACACCACATCTGGTATATTATGTATTTGTTAAGTATATATGTGTATATGCACACACACACACACATATCTATATCTATCTATATATATATATATACACATACATACATATATATACATACACATACATACATATACATAATATAATATTCCTTTTATAATATTACATTATATAAATAGATAATGGAATACTATTTAGCCATTAAAAAGTCATATGTAGCAATCCTAAAGGCGTTATGCTAAATGAAATATCAGACAGAGAAAGACAGATATTGTATGATCTCATTTGTTTATAGAATCTATAAAAAACTGAAACATTCAAACAAAATCAGAAATGAAAGAGAAATTACAACAGATATAATGAAAATACAAAGCATCTTACAAAAATTCTATGAAAAATTATATAACTCCAAAATCAAAAAATAGAAGAAATAGACTAGTTTTTAAAATATACAACCTACCCAGACTGAATCACAAAGAACTGGAAAATTTAAAGAGACTTAACAACTGTAAAGAAATTGAAACAATCATCAAAAAACTCTCCAAAAGTCCAGGGTTGGATAGCTTCTCTAGTGAATTCTACCCAACACTGAAAGCTGATTTAATACTTGTTTTTCAAAAACTGTTTCAAAAAATTGAACAAGAGGCATTTTTTTTAACTCATTTTATGAAGCCTACATTATCCTGCTACCAAAACCTGGTAAAGATAACAAAAAAA
>NW_006441582.1:0-643 GCF_000325575.1 Pteropus alecto
GACACTAAATTTGAATCTTGCCCTAACCCACACTCCTAGTCTGATCACCTTGAGCCTTCCCTCATAAACCCAAACCACAATCACCCTAGCCTATAACACTGAACACTGAACAATAAGGCAAAGCAAAGAATCCATATCACACTCAACAGCAGACAGACTAGCACTCACCGACGAAGGAACGTGTCTAAAAGTACTAAGGATTCCAAATCTAGAATTCTGAAATTTCTATTTCTCTAACATTCAAGCCTTCACATTCACATCCTCCAATTCACTATTATAACCTGAAACCTAAAACCTAACCAAAAGCCAGTGCTTTACCTTACCACACCTATGAAGCTACCACTGACCCTGACGCCATACCTAAACTCATTGAAAACACTCTCCCTTGCCACGATTTATAAGTAACCTCAACATTCCTAGCTGAATTCCTAAGAGTTCATCATAAGCCAGCAGTAGCCCTACCTCTATCACCGAAACGCTACTAGGTAAGTACCACGATAAAAGCAAGCAGACATAAAATAGCCCTGACTGACGAATCCAGTAAACATTAAATACTAGCAGGCACAACTTTCAATGAATAGACTAGCACTCAGCAAAACAAACGTCATAACCGACTATAGCCTACCACTGACCCTGACCAGAT
>NW_006441583.1:0-514 GCF_000325575.1 Pteropus alecto
ATAGATGCAGAAAAATCCTTTGACAAGATACAGCACCCTTTTATGGTCAAAACTCTTAAGAAAATTGGTATAGAAGGAAATTACTTAACATAATAAGGCCATATATGACAAACTGTCAACCAACATTATACTTAATGATGAAAAACTAAAAATCTCCCCTGTAAGATCAGGAACAAGGCAAGGCTATCCACTTTCGCCACTGTTATTCACTATAACATTGGAGGTCCTAGCAAGTTCACTCAGGCAGAGAAAGATATAAAAGGCAGAGAAATATATAAAAGGCATCCAAATAGGAAACGAAGAAGTCAAACTGTCACTATTTGCAGATGACAGGATTGTCTAAATAGAAAACCCTAAGGACTCCACAAGAACACTACTAGAAACAATAAACAAATACAGTAAAGTCTTTGGATACAAAAATCAACGTCCAAAAATTCATAGCATTTCTATACTCTAATATGAAGCATCAGAAAGAGAAGTGGAAAAAAATAATTCCTTTCGCAATTGCAACAAA
>NW_006441584.1:0-886 GCF_000325575.1 Pteropus alecto
TAAATAGATCGATCAGCAGTACAGAAATTGAAACAGTCATCAAAAACCTACGCAAAAGTAAAAGTCCAGGACCAAATGGCTTCACCAGTGAATTCTACCAAACATTCAAGGAAGATTTAATATCTATTCTCCTCAAACTCTTCCAAAAAATCAAAGAGGAGGCAATACTTCCCAACTCATTTTATGAGGCCAATATTTCTCTGATACACACAAATAAAACTACAGAACAGCATCTCTCAAGAACACAGATGCAAAAATCCCAAATAAGATACTAGCCAACCAAATACAGCAACATATTAAAAAGATTATACATCACGATCAAGTGGGCTTCATCCCAGAGGCACAGTGATGGTTCAACATACGCAAATTGATTAATGTGATACATCACATAAATTAAAAAAAAAGAATCATATGATCATATCAAAAGATGCAGAAAAAGCCTTTGACAAGATACAGCATCCATTTATGATCAAACAAAATCAGTATAGAAGGAAAGCATATATATTTATGTATATACAACATAATACAGGCCATATATGACAAACCCTCAGCCAACATTATACTTAATGGTGAAAAACTAAAAACCTTCTCTCTGAGATCGGGAAGAAGACAAGGCTGTCCACTATCGCTACCTTTATTCAATACAACATTGGAGGTCCTAGCAAGTGCAATCAGACGAGAAAAGGATATTAAAGGCATCCAAATAGGAAGCGAAGAAGTCAAACTGTCACTATTGGTGGATGGTATGATTCTCTATATAGAAAACCATAAAGACTCCACAAGAACACTACTAGAAACAATAAGCAAATACAATAAAGTTTCTGGATACAAAATCAGCGTGCAACAATCCATTAGCTTTCCTATACTCTAATAATGAAGTGTCAGA
>NW_006441585.1:0-625 GCF_000325575.1 Pteropus alecto
CAGCTGCTTATACATTCTTCTCTAGTGTATATGGATTATTCTCAAGAATCGACCACATGCTGGGACAGAGAGATAGCCTCAACAAATATAAGAGGGGTGAAATCATACCAACCATATTCTCTGATTACAATGCTTGAAACTAGAGATCAACTGCAAAAAGAAATCAGGAAGAGCCACAAATATATGGAGATTAAACAACATGCTACTGAAGAATAACTGGGTCAGGGAAGAAATAAAAGGAGAGATCAAGAGATACATAGAAATGAATGATAATGATAGTAAAACATATTAAACCTTTTGGAACATGGTAAAAGTGGTCATAAGAGGAAAGTTCATATTATCAGGGCCTGAGGAAAGTTCATATTATTATGAGCCTAGCTCCAAAAACAAGAATGAGCCCAAATAAACAACCTAATGCATCATCTCAGAAAACTAGAAAAAGAAGAGCAAATGAGGCCTAATGTCAGCAGAAGGAAAGAAATCATCAAAATTAGAGCATAAACAACTGAAATTGAAAGCAAGAAAAAGAAAGAAAGAAAAAGAAAAAATAAATACAACAAGGTTGTTTGAGAAGGTTGAAAACATTGACGAACCCCTGGCTAGACTCACTAAAGAAATAAGAGAA
>NW_006441586.1:0-630 GCF_000325575.1 Pteropus alecto
GTCTTAAGGCTTGGTCGGACTTAGGGCCAGGATGTACTTGAGTTATATCTACAATTTTTTATGGGTACAGTTTGTATAGCATGAGAGGGAAGGTGTGATGGTTATGGTAAAAAAAGTAAAGGCTCAGAGGGGTAGAGTTTGAGAGTTAGGTTTAGTTTTGTGGTTCAGGGTCTGGAGATTTTCAGGTCTCGAGTCTTGTACTTACTTTGGTCGGTGTCATTTATGTTTGATTACGAGCAGTGTTTAGGTTGTGCAATTGTGATTCACATCAGTCGGTCGATTATCGCTACCTGGTTTTTGTGTCTCGTAGAAATGGTGAGTTTGCTGGTCAGGTTAGGCAATTAGTGCCAGTTGCTTGGGCTTAGTCATTTCTTGTTGTTGGCTTGACATTTGGTCGGGGATGCATCAAGGGTTGGAGTGCGTGTGGTTAGGTTGAGGGTGTGTAGGGTCAAGGTCTTTCGGATGCATGTTTTGAGGGAGTGTTGTGAGATGTAGGTCAAGGAGCATACTCTAACTTGCTGTCATAGATTAGGGGAAGGGTGACAGGGTTTCAGTTTGGTTAATTACTTAATATCTGTAAGCTTATCCCTAAATATAGTGTAAGGATAGGTTTAGGGTCACTATTAGGGT
>NW_006441587.1:0-651 GCF_000325575.1 Pteropus alecto
CAGCACAAACCTTACAAGCCAGAAAGGAGTGTAATGAAATATTCGAACTATTAAATGAAAGGAACTATCAGCCAGGAATAATGTATCCAGCAAAGCTCTCCTTTAAATATGAAGGAGAAATAAAGAAAGACCTTTCCAGATATGTAAAAATTGAAGGAATTCTCCACTACAAGCCAGCAACACAGGAAATACTGAAAGGGGTCAGCTCACCTAAAACAAAATGACAAAAAACCAAAACAAAACAAAACATAATTAGGAGTAAAGTGACTATCAGGCAGAGGAGAGCAACCCTTACTAAGAACGGAGCATTGTAAGCTAAAACATTAAGAAGACAATTGCTATAGCAAGATAGTAATGAATGTTCAGCATGCATAGGGACAAATTGAGATAAAATGACAAAAAAGGGGAGGATTCAAAGATCCAGATTTGCAAAGGAGAATGGAAGATAAGGCCCATGCAGAAGAAAATGAATGACTATATATGTAACTATACTTTTCATATTAGTAATGGTAAAAACACACCAAAGATTCAGAACTGAAGGATATAACATAAAACAAGAAGAACCAGAGGAAAAACCCACAAAAGCCAAACAAAATAAAGAAAAAAGAAGTACAATGACAAGGAAGAAATGGAAACACCGAGCTACAAGAA
>NW_006441588.1:0-869 GCF_000325575.1 Pteropus alecto
CTGTACCAATTTGCAATCCCATCAACAATGTATGATGGTTCTTTTTTCTCCACGTTTTTGTCAGCACTTGCTGTTCTTTGATTTATTGATAATAGCCATTCTGACAGGTGTGAGGTGATATCTCATTGTGGTTTTAATTTGCATTTCTCCGATGATTAGTGACCTTGAGCATCTTTTCATATGTCTATTAGCCATCTGTATTCCCTTTTTGGAGAAATATCTGTTCAGGTCTTCTGCCCATTTTTTAATTGGATCGTTTGTTTTTTGTTGTTGTTGAGTTGTATAAGCTCTTCATATATTTTGGATATTATCCCCTTATCAGATGTATCATTAGCGAATATCTTCTCTCATTCAGTTGGTTGTCTTTTTGTTTTGTTGATAGTTTTTTTGCTGTACAAAAACTTTTTGTAGCCTGAGGAGATATATCTGAAAACAAATTCCTATTAGTAATATGAAAGAGTTTACTGCCTATGTTTTCTTCTAGAAGTTTTATGGTTTCTGGTCTTACATTTAAGTCTTTAATCCATTTGAATCTATTTTGTATATGGTGTAAGAAGATGGTCCAACTTTTTTTTTTTCCAGATGTATCTGTCCAATTTTCCCAACACCATCTATTGAAGAGACTGTCTTTACCCCACTGTATATTCTTACCTCCTTTGTCATATATTAAGTGAGCATATAGTCGTGGATTTATTTCTGGGCTCTCTATTCTGTTCCATTGAGCAATGTATCTGTTTTTATGCCAGTACCATGCTATTTTGATTACTGTAGCCTTGTAGTATAGTTTGATATCAGGTAGTGTGATACCTCCAACTTTGTTTTTCTCTTTCATGACTATTCGGGGTTTTTATGGCTCCATATAAATTTTA
>NW_006441589.1:0-406 GCF_000325575.1 Pteropus alecto
TTGCTTTACATATTTCAGGGCTCCCTGACTGGGAGTGGAGATATTACTGTGTCATGTCTTTTTGATACGTGATTCCCTTATCATTATGAAGTGTCCCTCAGTATCTTTCTTTACCTTTTTTATTTTGAAGTCTATTTCATATATTAATACTGCTTCTCTCACTTTTCTCTGAATGCCATTTGCTTGAAATATCATTTTCTACCCTTTCACTTTGAGTCTATATTTGTCTTTGGAGCTGAGATGTGTCTCCTGGAGGCAGCATATGGTTAGTATGTTTGGGTTTTGTTTTTTAATCCATTCTGCAACTCTGTACCTTTTTATTGGTGAGTTCAGTCCATTTACATTTAAGGTGATTATTGAGACATGAGGTATTTTTATAGCCATTTTATTTTTTGCTTTCTGGTAG
>NW_006441590.1:0-21472 GCF_000325575.1 Pteropus alecto
GAGACTCATTAAAACAAAGTTTAATGAGAAAAAAAATTAGCATGAAATTGTTGTCATGAGTACAAATCAAACACTTCTCAACTCTTTCTATGACAGTATTACTCTGATACCAAAATCGGAAAAAGTAAAATAAATAAAGAAAACTACAGACCATTATGCCTCATGAATGTAGACATGAAAATCCTTAGAATACTAGCAAGTAGAAATCATGAATACATAAAAAATATATATACCACCATGACCAGGTGTGCGTTCACCTCGGAGCTACAAGGCTCATTCGGTATATGAAAATCAACCAATGCAATGCACCACATTAACAAGCAAAAGAAGAAAAGTCACATAATTATATCGATTGATGCAGAACAAACATTTGACAAAAACCAACACCAGTTCATGACAAAACCTGTCATAAAACTAGGAACAGAGGCGGAGCTTCCTCAACTTCTTAAAGAACGTCTGCAGAAGACGTACAACTAACATCATACTTAATGGTGAAAAACTGGACGCTTGCCCCTTAAAATTGGGAACAAGGGGTCCCTCTCAGTCCCTTTACTCTGTCTCTCTCACTGTCTCTCTCACTGTCCCTCTCACTTCTGCCTCCAAGAGGAGCCTATACTCTGTCTGTGGAGTGTTATCCCTTTTCTAATAAACTTTCCTTTTGATTCTAAAAAAAAAGATTGGGAACAAGGCAAAGATATCTACACTTACCACTCTTCTTCAGCATAATATGGGAAGTTCTAGCCAGTTAAATAAGGGAGAGGAAGAGAGAGAGAGAGAGAGAGAGAGAGAGAGAGAGAGAGAGAGAGAGAGAGAGAGAGAGAGAGAAGAAAAAGAAAAAAATAAACAAAAGGCACACAGATTGGGGAGGAAGAAATAAAACTGTCTCGATTTACAGATGATATGATTGTCTTCATAGAAAATCCCAAGGAATCTACAGATAAAAACTCTCATAACTAATAAGTGCATTTTACAAGCTGCAGAATACAAGGTCAACACACAAGTCTCTTTACACAATTTCAAGACTTATTATATGACTACAGTTGTCAAGACTTATGGTAGTGGTAGAACAGATGCCTAGATAAAAGGGATGGGTTAGAGAACCCAACCATAGACCCACATCAGTTTGCCAAACTGGTTTTTGACAAAGGTACCAAAGCAATTTAGTGGAAGAAGGACAGTCTTTTCAACAAATGGTGCTGGAGCAATTGAACATGCATAGGCAAAAACAAAACAAAACCCCCCAAATGTTTAACCAAAACCTCACACCTTATACACAAATTATAACTCAAAATGGATCCTATATTTATGTGTAAAATGTAAAACTATAAAACTTTTAGAAGACGACCTAGGAGAAAATATTTGAAACCTAGGACCTGGTGGCGAGTTCTTAGGACATCAAAAGCACAAGCCATAAAAGAAAAGAAAAACTATAAATTGGACTTCATCAAAATTAAAATATTTACTCTGCAAAATATCTTGTTAGAAGTGTAGAAAGACAAGCTACAGAGTGAGAGAAAAATGTTTGCAAAGCACATATCTGCCAAAGGACTCATATCAAGAATATATAAAGAATTCTCAAAACTTAAGAGTAAAAAAAACAAAAAACAAAACATACGCTAATAATCTAATTAGAAAATAGATAAAAGATATTAAGAGACATTTTGTTAGGTAGCTAGTCAGACATGAATGACAGGGGGTAACAAAGGAAGGGGGGGGCAGGGGGAGGTAGACGGGGTAAAAGGGGTCAAATATGTGGTGACAGAAAGAAATCTAACTATGGGAAGTGAACACAAAGTATAAATATATATATGCCTCGCTATTAAAATGTACAGCTGAAACTTATTGGATTTCGTTAACCGATGTCACCGTAAAAAATAAATACTATTTTTAAAAAAGTCAAAAAAAAAAGATAAAATATACTTCTAATAAAACTATTACATCTCAATGATCTGTGATTCTTCACTGCGTCATTTGAGGAAGAACGAGGAAAAATGCTAACTACACATCTGCACCGTCATTATCCCTCTCCCTCCCCGCTACCGTTGGGGTGACACCAAACTCTGATCAGCCCCAACGGTGACAGTTTCACTGAAGAGGATATAGAGATAGCAAATAAGCACATGGAAAAAATGTTTAATATCACCAGCCATTAGGGCGATGCGTATTAAAATCACAATGAGATACCACTACATACATATCAGAATGGCTGAAATTAAAAAAAAAAAAATAGCAGAATCCCCACATTGCTTTCATAACCCATGGAATGAGGCAATCATGGCAGAAAGGCCAAAGTGGAAATCTCTGGAGCTTTGCTTTCCTACCAAAGTGTAAGTCAAAAGAAATATCAAACCCTTAGGGGACAATGTCAAAAATTAGTTCCATCATCAAAAACTTGAAAAATGCAGGGAAGGAAATTCCTATCGCATCCCCGTATAATTCACCTGTTTGGCCTGCACGGCAGTTGGTTGGGGCTCGGTGGATGTGGCAGTTTTAAACTAGAGCTCCAAAGTTCTTTGACGCTTCTCTCATTGAGAAGGTCGGGTCGATGCCCCAGCCCTTGAACCTGGGTAGGCTTGCGACTGCTTCAACCATATGATACAGCAGAAATGACACTATGAGATTTCCGAGGCCAAGTCACAAAAGGTTACGCGGTTTCATGCCTTATTCACCCCAACACTTGCTTTTGGTACTTCGAGCCACCAAGTGCAGAGTGTGACTATATTGAGGCTGCTGCGCTGTAAGGAAATCTAAGCCACAAGGAGAGGCCATGTGTGGAAGGTCCTTCCGACCCAGAGAAACCGGGCCTTCCAGCTGAATTCTCAGCACAATTGGAATCTGTCAGCATAATAAAATGGTTGTTTAATGACGCCAAGTTTTAGGATGCTTTGTTATTCCTCTGACAAATTATGCTGAGGAATTCAGACAGGATACGGTAAGAATATTTTCTCTCTGCTCCATAATGTCTGGGGGGTGGAGCTCAGCTGGGATGACTTGATGGCTAAGGGTGACTGGATGGACGGAGGCTGTAATATTCTGGAAGCTTCCTCACTTGCATGCCTGTTGCCTGTGCTAGGATGCTTATTCCAGCTATTTCATATGAGTGGAATCATACAATATTTGTCCCTATGTGTCCGGTTTAGTTAATCTAGCGTGCTGTTTTCAAAGTTCTTCCATGTGGTAGCAAGCATCAGTACTTCATTCCTTTTCTTGGCTGAGTGATATTACGTCGTGTTCCATAACATTCCATCGTATGGATAGACCACACTGTTTCTCCATTCGACCGTAGGCGGACATTTATTTGGGTTGTTTCTACCTTTTGGCTCCTGTAAAGCATGCCGCTGCGAGCATTCACATACACGTCCCTGACTTCGTGTTTGCGTCCCTGTTTTCAAATCCTTTGGGATTATATAGCTAAGTGTGGAATCAGAGTCATATGGAAACTCTGTTTAACCTTCCGAGGAACTGGCAGACTGTTTTCCCCAGCAGCTGCACCATGATACGTGGAGTACTACGCCATTATGGCAGAGTGCTGCTGCTCACGCCTGACTTTAGGGCTTGGCTGGTCAACGATGCCCAGTCCGTGATGTGCAGTTCAGGTCTTAAGATCATTTATATTGCACAGTCATTCATTTTCCTTCAGGAACTAAAGCAAGGCAGGAACTTTTCCTCCCAGCAAATTGGGGTGTGTGTGTGTGTGTGTGTGTGTGTGTGTGTGTGTGCGTGTGTGTGTAGGTCTTAGCTTCACTTTTATCCCAACTCCAGAGGCCTGAGCTGTGATTCTCTTATCGGGACACGAAAAAGACTCTGTAGCATCCTAACAGAGTATGTCGCCTCCAGAGAGAGGCCCACCAAGCACTATGCTTCTTTCTTAGTGGCAGTAGGTTCGAATCTAGCAAGTTGTTTCTCTTTTTGGAAGAACCATCTCAACATGCCTCAGCCCACTGGATGCCCAGAAACTCCAGGAGGGACTGGGCCCCTGAATTTTCCTGGGGCTTATCTCTCATCCTGTGGTGAAATATTTGCTACTTCCTAAGCATCAGGCCCAGTCAGCATGGTGCCAATTTAACAGACCAGCGTGATGTCTTGGGGGAGAATGAAAGGATCAAGTCAGTCCCTGGGGACTTAATTATGATAATGTGCCATAGAATTGAAGAGACGGGGCCCTGTGGGGCTTCCTTTTACCTTTCTTTCCGTAATTGTCCTCAGTCCTTGAGTCAGGAAGCCCCTGTGGGAATTTTTCCATTTGCGATTCTGTTTATCCCAACTATGCAATCGAGAACTGGGGAAAGAGGCACAGGGGGGTCCACAGGGAATGCAAGGGACTAAGACTCCATTTCTGACCAGGGGACCACCAGAGGAAAGTAGAAAGAAGGTTTAAAACACAATATGCACTTGTAATATTAAGTGTACCTGGCAGAACCTTGACTTGAGAGCTCTGAGCCTGTGGACTGATTGGATCTGGGAATTAGAAGAGGGGCCATGATTTTCTCTTGTGATTCAAGGCAGGCTGCCATTCACCAGACCTAGAGTTTTTGTCTTTGATTGTTGGAGTTACACAGATCATGGTGTACTACAGGTGGCCTATTAACAGAAAGAACACCGTGATCAATTAGCCACCGCCCAAAATCCGTGGGGAGAAACCATCCTGGTTTCAGCTGACAGTCCTGCTGCCTATCATGATACTCATCTTGTTTCTATGAGATTTAGTGCTATCACTTGGCCTCTGCTGCTCCAGGATCTCATCATCATTCTCACTGAGAGCGCAAGTCTGTTTCCATGGCAACACTTCTTGCTTCCTTTCCCAGACTAGTTTTCCAGAACCTTTACCAAAGTATAAGTGTTTTGGCGAAAGGAATGTCCTTTGAGCCCTCTCAGGGGATGTAGTTAAGAGATGTGCCAGTGGGTTGCACATGACAACTCCATTCCAACACTCCCACCTCCCTGAGAGTTGGGATTGGAGCTGATGAGGGATGGGAGGAGTAGGACATGAGAACTGGCATCCCCTTGTTCAGTAACTGACCAGGTGAATTCATTAGAAGGTCTCCAATAAAGGCAGGCTCAGCCTCATCAGACAGAGGCGGAGGATCTGCTTCTGCTGCTAAGGGAAGGTCCATGGGATTTCTGGGTTCAGAAGACACAGATTCATTCAACCAATACATACTGAGCATCTTCTAGGAGGTGGGTATATAGCAGTGAACGAAATAGACAAACATTTCCTGGCTTCATAAGACTAATAGTCTAGTGATAAGACAGATAGTAAATAAGGTACATTTAAGGAAAGAGGAAGACTGTGCCTGGAGTAGTACTGAAAAGCCGAGAGGCAGTGTGCTGTATTAGTTTCCTAGGGTTACCATAACAACTTACCCCTAACTGGAGGGCTTGAAACAACAGAAACTTATTTTCTCATAGTTCTGGAAGCTGGAAGTCTGAAACCACTCCATCTCTTTCTCCATCTTCCCATGGTCTTCACCTCTTCTGTTTGTGTATCTTTTCCCTTCTCTTCTAAGGACACTTGTCATTGGATTTGAGGTCCGCCTGGGTAATCTAGGACAATTTCATCTCAAGATACTTAACTTAATTCCACCCACAAAGACCCTTTCTCCAAATAAGATCACATTCATAGGGGCCAGAAGTTAGGACGTATCTTTTGGGGGCCAGCTCTTCGCCCTACTACAGAAGGGAAGCCATCGAAGGACTTGGGGCAGAGGAGGGACATGGCGTGACTCACAGTTCAATGGCTCTTTCCAGATGCTGAGTTGAGAAGACACTATAGTTGGAAAGAGAAGAAGCAGAGGGAACTGCAGGAGGCCACCGAAAAAATCTAGGAGAGCCATAAAGATGGCTGGACTACAGTGACAGCAGTGAGGGTGGCGTAAAACCATCAGATTCTGCATCTCTTTTTGAAGGCAAAGCTGACAGGCTTTGCTAACAGATCCAATGAGTGTTGGAGAAAGACGAAGCCCATAGGAAAAACCGTCACTGAGGAGAACCTCAAACTTATTCAGCCAAGCATATACCAGTGACGTGTTATAAAACAGTGGATTGGTTGACACTGAGCACTTTGGTTATCTATAAAAAGTCAAGCTAGATCATCATTATTACCTTGGCATACACCAGAATAAATTCTGGATAGACTAAAAGTTACATGAGGAAAAAACCATCGTCTGTTTTTTTTTTTTTTAAAATTCCAACGTATTTTTTTCTTAGTTTCAGGTTCATATATTTTTTTAAGCCACGGTAAAATAAAATGGGAAATTTTCTATTCTTTGGACGGCAGAGGAGGAATGGAAAAAAATATCAGCTAGCCTCTTTTGTCAGCGGCAACTCATTAGGAAAGACAATGGCAAAATATTCCATTTACAACCGCAATAAAGGTTTAAATAACTAGGGATCAATCAAGTCCACACAGGCTAGGCTAAGAATCTCCGCTTGAGAGACAGAAAAGCGAGAGGTGCACCAAAGACAGAAGGGAAGAGGGCTTGCTTGAACCAGGGGCGCTACTTCCTGGCTGTCCAATTTTGCAGCCACTAGCGACCTGTGACTGTTGAGCACTTGACATAGGCCCCGGTCATGGAGTTCAAATGGAGATGTGCTGTAAAGGTAAAACACACACCCGAAAGACTTGGCAGAAAAAAAAAAAGCAAAATAACCTATTCATAAGGTTGTATATTGCTTATCTGTTGAAATGATATTTCGGATCGCTGGGGGAAATAAAATTTGTTATTAAAATAAATTTCACCTTTTTCTTTTGACTTTTTCCCCTTCGAGTCTGCTGAAAAATTTAAAAGGACTCAGGTGGCTCTCAGTCTATTCCTATTGGCCAGCGCTGCTCTAGCTGGATGGGAATTGCAAGCAGCAAAGGGCTTTCAACATCTCTGTGCCTTAACGTCTTAATTGTTCAATCGAGAATGATCCGACACCAACCTTAAAGGGTCGGCGAGAGAAGCAATGAGCTACTTCCAACACGGTACTCAGCCGGGTGCCCGGGTGCCCAGGTGCCCAGGTGCGCAGGTGTCCAAGCGCGGGTTAAACCCAGAGAGGGTAAGTGAACAGCAGCCTGGGCCACGACCACAGACTATGGGCCCCCCAGGGCGGACTGCACATGCGCACCCAGCCTGGGAGGGCAAAGGCGGGGGACGCGGGGGGGGGAAATGTCCGGGCCTAAAGCATATGCGCATGCGCACGCGCACGCGCACGCGCTCATTCCCCCCCCATGGCCGAGTCAGCCAATGCGATTGCGCAGGTGGCTCGCTCACGCCTCGGGCTCGGCCTCCTTATCCTGGGCCCGCCCCGCGTCACGGCACGCACAGGGAGGTGCAGAGTTGGGCGGGTCCTAGCGGCGTGGCCTGACGGCGGCGGGAGTCTGTAATCGCTCTCTTGGCTGTGGCTCGCGCGGCTCGCACGGCTCGCACGCTCTGTGGGGGAACATGGCGGACATGGAAGGTAAGGGTCGTTCCCTTGTGATTGGTTGGGTCGAATATCCCCGGCTGGGGCCAGTTCCTCCTGCTCGGAGAGTCTGGGTTGGGAGATGGCTTTGGGCCTGAGCTTTCCGCTAGTTCCAGCTGCCGGGCTTCCTGCCGGCCTTGCCTCTTGGCTTTGGCACAACGGGTGAGAGCAAGAAAGCGGGAGGCCCTCGCGATCAGGGGGCGCTGCGAGGCTCGGAGCTCCTGCTTAGAGCCCGGGTCGCCATCAAAGGCATCGGCCGTGCCTGCGACCCTGAGATGGCAGGAGTCGTTGTAGTACCTGTGCCGCCCGCAGGTCAGACGCCACAGTCAGCGAGCGCTACGCGATGAAGGATGGAGAGGATGGTTGGAACGGGCGGGGAAGAAAAAGGGGCCGAGGGGCTTGGGTACGGGCATAGTTTCGACATGCGAGAAAGTTATAGAAGTCACATATCCGCGGGGACAGTCAAGCGGTCACTTATGGAACTTTTCGTCCCGCTTCTGCGGCATGTTTAAACCCCGCCACGGCCACGTGGTGAAGCGAATGGAAGCTGACACGTGCGACTGCTTTCAGTCGGTTACGGCGCCATGCAACCCACGCTTCTGGCCTTACACACTTTGTTTACCCAGCAATTGCAGACCAAATCCATTTATCTGTCTTGGGTATCGTTCCCTATTTTAAACTTCATTCGTTGCCTTTATTTTCGGGGAGAACTCCCAAATCTCGTTGTTGTTGTTGTTTTTTTTTCGTTAGAAATTATTTTGCCCAAGAAGCATAAGAAGAAAAAAGGGGTGAAGTCATTACCAGAAGAAGATGTAGCCGTGAGTAGGAATATGTTTTACCGTTATGACTAGAGGAGAAAAGTCACTTAGATAACAGATTACAGAAAACTACTATTTTTAAATGTTTCAGAGGAATTGGGAAGTGCCCCCAGGCAAGCTAAGCCTCGCCTGTAAGATAGTTTACTAAACGGTGTTGGCCACCAACTGCTTTCTCTGAAATTCTATCTTATCTCACCTGCAGACCTGCTGTCCCTTGTTCTCTTTAAATAACTGTCCTCGTCTTGTGGGCACTTCATTTACCGTTTGGCTCATTCCTTCTCTTGCCCTTGGAGATAGTGAAGAAGCATAGACTCCTTCGTTTTCTATTGAAAACACATAGGCTTTCGTGGTGGCAATGCCATTGTCCAAAATCAGGTGGGGAGTCTAACGGTATGTTTCTGTCCCACGGAAGGAAATACAGCACGTCGAAGAATTTCTTATCAAACCTGAATCCAAGGTGGCTCAGTTGGACACATCTCAGTGGCCCCTGTTGCTAAAGGTAAGGTGTTCCAATTGTGTGTGAGGTCAGTGCGTCACTTTGACTTATTTGTAAGTGTTAACCAGTGCGTTAAGAGTGCTTAATGCTAGCGTTCATTCCTCACTTGGAAGTGCCAGGGGCTGCAGCCTCAAGCAGTGTTCCTCAAGGTGTCTGAGGGGAAGAAGCGGGTTTTAATTTTTTTGCATTTTCAATGCACCCAACACTGTCTTAGAATATAGTTAAAATGTCGAAGCGACATCAAACTGCTGTTTATGAGCAGTTCTCGGTTTCTGTGCTTAACTGCATCTTATAGACTTGTACCGGTTTGTGGCCCACACTCGGAGTAGGACTGCTTTAGTGCTTGAGAAATGTGGGCTTTGAAGCCAGACCAATTTGGGTCAAGCAGTGTGTGACCTTGGGCCGGTCATTTAACCTCTTTGAAGTTGTTCTTAATATCGTCTCTTAGGAAGGCAAACTAAAGGCTGCAGGAGGTAATCCATGAAATGTGTTTAGCCACGGTGCCTGGCATGTCATGTCCTCTAGAAATGATTGACTATTGTGTTGGGTTTTAAATAGGGGGGTTTAGTAATGAGTTTAATTACAAGTTTCACAAATGACGTACTGGGCACCAGCTCCGAGATGAGGAGAAAAAGGGCAGAAAAAGTTACTAACACTCCTTGACTATACACACACATATGTATGTATGTTATCGTAAAAGAATGTGATTTGCTTATATAATTCACAGTTAAGTTTCTACTTGGCCTGCCGTGTCTTCCATTTAGATGCATCTGCTTTTCTATTGTACGCCCTGGGGATGTGCTAGCGAACCTGATAGGCAATGTCCCTACTGTCACAGAACTTAAAATCTAGGGGTGGGAGATAGGTAAAAAATAATTGCTATTTGTAGGAAGCTCCGTGATGAAACTAAACTAAACTGGGTGGTATAAAAGATGGCTTCGCTTGAGGGGAGCACTGTCAGATCAGTGGTTTAGCCTCAGAAAGGGGGGGGGGGAAGGAGCAGACATGAGAAAAGGCAAAAACAAGATAGTCATGTTTGAGAAACATCAACGGGCCTCAATTTGGCTGTCTGTTGTCTCTGAAAAAATCAAAGGTGGTTCATGTTCCAGTCGTAAACCTGCACAGTGACGCTCACTCTGTTCTGTACTTCCCCAAGAAGTCTTTCTAGAGGAGTGATCAAATTTGTCTTTTTCGGGGGCCGTATCCAAACGGTGTTTGCTGGGTTCCTCGCTTGTCTGGATTCAGGGCGCTTTTAAAAGTGCTGCTTCTCTCTGAAGGAGCATCCTTCTGTGAGCCTTGCTTCCCTCCCGTAGGCTGACAGACAGCGGAGCAGCCAGCGCACGAAACCGCCGTTTGTGCATAGCTAAAGTTGGTGGTGATTTGATTAGCTGGGCATTTCACACCCACGGAGTAGGAATTGGGCCTCCGCACCGGGCCCAATGGGATGGGGGAGGTCCTTGGAGGCATGTTCTCGTGGGTAGTTAGTTGTCAGCGCTGGAAAGAAATTTGTCTTGTTCTTAGTCACAGGTGATCTCCCCAGTACGTGAGGGGGCTTAACACTTTGTCACAGCAGATAATGAACATATGAGTTGAGTTTATTTTGTGTTGTATCATTGCTTCTAGAATTTCGATAAGCTCAATGTAAGGACGACACACTATACACCTCTTCCCTGTGGTTCAAATCCTCTGAAGAGGGAGATTGGGGATTATATCAGGTAAGCATGTTGGGAGCAGCCGCTGCTCTTTGCACAGTGACCCTCTCATGTCAGTTATGCAAGGGGGTGGTGGCATCTTAGAATGGCATTGCCCTAAGTGTGTAACCTGTACCCACTGTGAACTCTTTTTTACCCTTCAAGTTTCGTTTTCGCGGGAGGACCAGAGCCAATGGTCCAGTAATTTCTTTTCCATTCTAGGACAGGTTTCATTAATCTCGACAAGCCCTCCAACCCCTCTTCCCATGAGGTGGTGGCCTGGATCCGACGAATACTTCGGGTGGAGAAGACAGGGCACAGTGGTACTCTGGATCCCAAGGTGACTGGCTGTTTGATCGTGTGCATAGAACGAGCCACTCGCCTGGTCAAGTCACAGCAGAGCGCAGGTATGTGGAGGAGGGAGGGAAGAGGTGGGCGGCTTCCCCTGAGATTGGAAGGCTTTCTGTATTTCCTGTCCCTTCTACATTGTGGCTCTTGGAAACGATTTCTTTATTAGCTAAATAAAAAAATCCTTAAGCAGGGAAACTCGTTTCGTTTCTGTGTCCCTTCAGTCCTCTGCCGGACCCCGGTTTGTCCGGCCTTTCTGGGAGTTCCGGGTACTAGGCAAGCGCACACTGAGCCCATGATGTCCGTCCTAGAGCCAGGGCAGACTGCGTCCGCGTGCAGCTCTTGGCCTGTCACCCCGGGCTCGTCTGACGTCATGCTGCCGCCGCCACCTCAAGTGCCCTCCCGTCAGTCTCTCCTGGGGAGATCCCCCGACTTGACCTTCACAGAGTTTCATGCAGGCAGGCCCTGCACCGGGCGCTCCGGCTGCCCCCGTCAGCGCACTGCCGGTCGAAGTCCCCACGAGAAAGCCATTCCTTTCCCACGTCTGCACCGCGAAATCTGTCTTGCTGCAGATTTGACAGAGATAGGGCGAATTGTCTGCTTTTCCTGCCACACAAAATGGGAGAGAGATGAACATGTAAAGAAAACAAAACTCAGTGGCCACACCTGACTACTCTTTTGTCATTTTTCAGGCAAAGAGTATGTGGGAATTGTCCGGCTGCACAATGCCATTGAAGGGGGGACTCAACTTTTTAGGGTAAGTGTGTAATCCTAGGGAGGGCATCTTTCGGCAACTTGGATCTCTGAGCCCGTAGGTGTCTGGAAACAGCTCGGCTTTCCTGGCTGGCCTCTCCTGTCCTTTCAGTGGGCTGCCCTAGGCAGCCTGGACAGCTGACTGCAGATGGCAGGGGCACTTCTGGCCATGGCCCTTCTGGGGAGAAGGATCTGATTAGCTCGGAGCCATCCCCGTGTAGCGGAAGGAAGAAGCAAAAAGCGAAAGGGCCTTTTAGATCTTAACCGATCGAAAGAAACCGTGTGTGTGTTTCTTACCCTCCCCAGACGTGCCCTTTATCTCGTTTGAGAGTGCACGCAGGGACAGTCCTTACTTCGGTTCATGCTTGTTCTCAGGCCCTAGAGACTCTGACGGGCGCCTTATTCCAGCGACCCCCACTGATCGCTGCAGTCAAGAGGCAGCTGCGAGTACGGACCATCTACGAGAGCAAAATGATCGAGTACGATCCCGAGAGGAGACTAGGTGGGTCGTTAGGCCCGTGAGGAGCTGAGTTGACACAGACCGTAGGTGGCCAGGGACACATTCCTGCACTTCGCACTGATAACAGATGCCCTCAGTGTGTGGTGCAGCTGTGGCCTGTGTCTACCGTCTCCAGTCTCACTGGCTCAGGTAGAGAATAACTGGGTTTCTCAACTGGTGGTGTGTTTACTTTGGCAAACGTGTGCCACTTTGCGTGTGTGTGTGCGCGTGCCTTAGGAATCTTCTGGGTGAGTTGTGAGGCCGGCACCTACATTCGGACGCTGTGTGTGCACCTCGGTTTGTTACTGGGAGTCGGCGGTCAGATGCAGGAGCTTCGGCGGGTTCGTTCTGGAGTGATGAGCGAAAAGGTAACGTAACACGCCGTCATGGGGCGAGCAGGTTTAGAGCTGGCACTTAATGCTTTCTGGCCCTTGGGCGGGACTTTACCTGCTCCCGTCCCGGAATAGGCAGTTTCCAAAGTGTTGAGTTCAGTTCAGGGCAGCTTCCCTGTTCTGCTAATTAAACTTTGGGACACTGAAGCACAGGCTAGGGGACATGACTGGATAGAAAGCATCACTCTGTTCGTTCATCTCCCAGCCTACAAAAATGCTTGCTCGGATTTAAGTGTATCAACAGTGAGAGATGTCCAGAAGAGAAGTGATTCTGAAGAGACTGAGGACCGATGAGCTCGGACTAGCACACAAGACTGAAGTCACTCGGTTTTTGGAAATTCGGGGTCTGTTGGGCTCTTTGAGGTACAGTGACACTGGCTGATTTTCATACACGGATGCTTTTCAGGACCACATGGTGACAATGCATGATGTGCTTGATGCCCAGTGGCTGTACGATAACCACAAGGACGAGAGTTACCTGCGACGAGTTGTGTACCCTTTGGAAAAGCTGTTGACATCTCATAAACGGCTGGTTATGAAAGACAGTGCGGTACGTTTGGATTTTGGGTCCCCGTTTGGACAAAATGGGACTCCGGAGACGAGACGTGGTCCGTGTTCTGAAAACTTTTTCTACTTAAGTTCACAACATCGTGTTCTGTTTCTTTATTTTCCTTGGGGTTTATTTTTTTGCTTTTGTAGATTTGACACTGGATTCATTTTCCTTTAGTTTATGGTTAACTTTATTATTGAATCCGAACCCGACGTACTAAATGAAACTTTAATGCTAGGCCCAATTCTATTTCAAAATAAGGCAAATTCATTTTCCAAAGAGGTATCCCAAAGTAACTTGGTTCAAGAAATAGATCATCAGCAGTACATGAAATTGGCCCTCCCGTAACCTGGTAGTTCTGCATGTGCCTAAGAAGCCTTGAGTTAAGTTATTTCTGTTCTGTGAATTTCATAAAATTTTATTGTTTAAATAAATCCCACTTCGGGTCTATAAAATCTAAAGATCACTGGGCCTTTCAAGCCCTTCACGTATTCATTAAATGACATCGAGAGTAGTCCTCTTAATAATGCAAGGAGATATGCAATTAGTTTTGTCAGTTTGGGTTTCTTCTTTAGTAGCGATTCAAGGATGAGTTTGTTCCCGAAAAGTCCAGAATTTTGTACATATCCTTTTCTAATGGTATGATCAGAGAACGTGGCCTTTTATAAATTAGGATTGTCTTTGTGGCCAAATGCAGAATCACTTTTGTAGCAATAAAAAATTCTTTAACTTTGAAGGCTGTCAGTTTCTGTGTATATTTAATAGAGGTTTATCATTCATATTCAGATCAGATAGACATGTTTGATGTATCTTTTATACATTACTGTTCATAAGGAAAGATGAAAAACTGAAGAGGCATCCTAAAGCATGCCACTGTGACTGCAAACTCGTAACCGCATGAAAGAGAACAGAAATGTGACATGCTCTCCTTACGCTGGGGTCAGACTGCCTGCCGGCTTCTGGCTGAATTTAGGGGGAGGGTGGAAAATGGTCAGCAAGAGATCTAGGTGAGTAAAGACAAGATGACACAAGGCAGATGGATGCATTGAGTGCCACTGAACTCAGGGAGGTAGCCTTATCGCGTACTTGTTGGCCTGTAAGTTGTGCCTAAACTCGGGTATAATTTGGTCCAACAGGCCTTGGCTGTCTGCCTTGCCAGTTACTCTGGAAGCCTGTTACTGCCCAGAGCCCCCAGTCAATCTCTTTGGTCTCTTAGTTCTGTCCAGATTTTCCCCTTAATGATAAGGAATAGAGAAGAACAGTTACAGAAAACTAGGGCTGGCTTTTGGTTTACGATGAAAACTTCCTTAAGTCCCACATTCAGACAAGGAGGAGCTACTTCAAGGCCCGGTGGGCGGTTACCATATGCAGAGTCACTTTGGGTGCCCGTGGCACCAGTAGCTCTCAGTGCTGTTGGCATCATCTCCCATGTGGGGAGATGCTCGCAGGCCCCGCTCCCCGTCATCCGCCCCTGCCCTGCTGTGACCAGGCTGTCACAGTGCCGTGTCCCTGCAGGTGAATGCCATCTGCTACGGGGCAAAGATCATGCTTCCGGGTGTTCTCCGGTACGAGGACGGCATCGAAGTCAACCAAGAGGTCGTGGTCATCACCACCAAAGGGGAGGCGGTCTGCATAGGTAGGGTGGTCGCTCTCATCCCTTCAGCACCATCGAAGCCGGGCTCAGGGAGAGCAGGTCCCCATGCCCTGGCCCCCTCAGTGCAATCTACTCAGTGTGTTGCCAAGGCTTCATAGGGTGGTCACAGTGAAGGGCCCTGTCAGGCACAGGCATGGAGCAGATGAGTGTGGTTCCTCCTTGTCCCATGGGCTGCTGCTAGAGGCCACATCTCAGCAGCTTGACTCGCTGGCGAGACGAGGGGAAATTGTCAGTGAACGGATACGTGTCCATGGCGAGCGGCGGGGAGCCTTTAGGCCAGCCCTTAGCCACACGCACGTCCTCAGTGGAGGACACCTCGCTTAGGCATTCAAGCTTCGAATCTGGAAAGGTGTGAAACAAGTCAAGCTTTCTGGTCACCACCGGTCATCAAGGCTCTGCCCTTCAGGTCATTCTCTTATCTCTTTGTGACATGCTCAGCCATTGCGCTAATGACCACAGCGGTGATCTCTACCTGCGACCACGGGATAGTAGCCAAGATCAAGAGAGTGATCATGGAGAGAGACACTTACCCTCGGAAGTGGGGTTTAGGGCCAAAGGTAAGTGGGGCTGGGCGTGTGCCCTGTCAGGTGGTTTTGTTAGCGTCGTTGAATACTTGGGCAGCCCTTGTGTGTCCCCGCTGCCAGAGCCTTGCCTTGTGCTGGGCTCAGGGGGAATCACTGGTCAGTGGAAATGGGCCTGTGTCAGACCTTTGAGGTTCCGGTCTAATGGAAGGAAGCAGCTGAGCGTCCCTCAGGCTGCACAACAGAATGGCAGATATTAGCCAAGCCGAGGGCTCATCAAGGGGGCAGAGGTGCCTGGCACCTGCAGAGCCCACAGTGAGGGGTTCGACCTGGTAGATGGGGGAGTCCGAGTAAGGGGTCTTCATTGAGCCACGCCTGTGTGCAGGATGTAACACTAGATGTCGATGAGGTGAACACGGGAGGGAAGAGTCCAGGGCAGCTGCAGTAGTATGTGCAAAGGCTGTGTGCCACCAGATGACACTGCAGAGGCTCTGCAGTGTGAGTAAGTGCAGAGACAGTAAGCTTTGTGACCTTGAACGAGTCCCGTGTTTGCTCCTGTTGGAGAGGGTGGGTGAGTTTTGAGTGCTCGGCAGAGGAGCGAGTCCCAGCTGAGAATACACAGAGGAGGAACTCTAAGGAGCCGCCCGCATGCAGCCGTGATGCCTGCTTATGTGTCGACACCGTTCTAATGTCAAATCTCCGATGGTTCGCCAGGCAAGTCAGAAGAAGCTGATGATCAAGCAGGGCCTTCTGGACAAGCACGGCAAGCGCACAGACAGTACGCCTGTCACTTGGACACAGGAGTATGTTGACTACAGGTGAGAGCAGGACGTTTTCGATGAGCAGGGCAGGCAGGGGCGGCATGCTTGCCGCCTGGATGCAGTAGCACATCAGCGACAGGTGAGGATGTGAAGGCAGTGAGGTTAGGTGGGGTACATGTGGCGCACTGGCCACCTGGATGGGGGCATCAAATCTAACTGAGGACAAGGTCGTGGGGCCCAGGTGTGTGGAGGGAGCCAATTAGTTCAGGGGAACTTACTAAACGGGGGGCCAGAGGAACCCCTGTGGCAGGTCGCGAGGCCTTGGTGGCTGTAGGGGCGCAGCAGGTCGCTTCACTTTGACTGCCCGGGCCAGTTAAAGGACAGCAGACAGTTATCCCTTTCTAGTCTGGCTCGTGGGACTCTAGAGGGAGTCAGTCTGCAACAGTAAGTGGTGAGTTCTTCCGTCCAACGTCAGCATTTTGATGGTGGCCTCAGACTTGCCAGATATCACCGGTCGACTGCCGGGCAGCGGTTCCTCCGTGGACGGCTGCTCAGCCAGGCCGACTGATCGCCCCGTCTCCTTTCAGTGATGCCGTGAAGACTGAGGAGGTGGCCGAAGCAGTGAAACCCCCGAAGGTGGGTGGCATGCTGTGGTCAGTGAGATGTGCTTCGGGAGATGCTCGTTGGGCCAGCCTTGGTGACCGGTGAGGGCCATCCAGCCGTACATCCTGGCTCGCTCAGTGTGGCAGGGCTGTCCGCCCCCCTGGGAACACCGTGCGCACAGCTGATGCTGCAGGGCGCTCACTTGGGCTCTGCAGGTGGCAGTTCACGTTCCCTGTCGTGTCTGCTGGGGGGCGGGTGTGACAGTTGGACTGGCCTCATCGCCCACCTCAATAAGGCAACGCCACTGAAAAAGTCAGGGGTGCGTGTTTCTCCGGCCCCCAAGTGGCGGCCCAGGTGTGTTGGAATCAGGTGCGACACTGGCAGCTGTGTGAAACGGAATGAAGTGGCCCGAGGCTGGCAGCCTCCAGACAGCAGCAGCTCCGTGTCAACAGTCTGGGAGAGCACGCGCGGGCACCTTGGCTCCCAAGGGATGGCGACCGCTGGCATTACAGCACCAAATGGCGTGTGGCTCTGACATGAGCCGGGTGGGGAGAGCATTTCCTGCCCCCTCCGAGGACCTGGGGGAGCGAGTGCTGCGGGGACCGTGCTGCCCAGCTTCGTGCACCTGCGAGGCCCACCTGTGAGGCCGGCTCCAGAGACACAGCCTTGCTGGGGCCACACGGGCCCTGAGCTCCGCACCGCTCCTGCCGCGCCCGCCGCCTCCTGGCCTTCGAGTTGTTGGGAAATTCCAGGGCCCGTTGGGGTCCATAGTTAGGAACGATCTTCCTCTCGGGCCGGCAGGAACTTTTCTGGGGGCGCCCCCACCTTCCGACTTACGAACCTTTCTCCTCCACTTTTGCCCCAATGTCTAACGTTTGCTCATTTGTCATCGCCTTAGCGGAGGCGAGAGAGCGAAAGTGACGAGACCTCTCCAGCGTCCACGCCATTGGTCAAGAAGGAGAAGAAGAAGAAGAAGGACAAGAAGGCCAAAGCTGCTCTGGAGAGCGCGGGCGAGCCGGGCGACGGGGTGCGTATGGCAAGCACGGTGGCCAGGAGACTCGGGTCCGCCTGCCCCTCGGAGGGCCAGGGATGCCCAGGTGGCGCCGGCTCGGTTAGCCCGGGGGCTGCCCCGCGTTTCTGGCCTGCCTCTGCGCCAGCAGCCCCACAGGATGGACGGTGCGGCATTTCCCAGTGACAGTGCTGAAGATGGTGGGTGGGGAGGGTGCATCCCTTGGGAATCTGGACGCTCCTTTTGCGAAAGTGGACCGCTGGGAATCTCGGGCTTCGTGCTCCGTGCAAAGTCGATTTAAGCCACAGCACCCCGCGGGGCCTGGGTCCTTGGCCGAGCAGAGCTTCCCTGACTGTTAACAGATCCATGGGCTCCCTTTCTTCTCTTTCCCCCAGGACAGCGACACCACCAAGAAGAAGAAGAAGAAGAAGAAAATCAAAGTGGAAGAGCTGTCTGGGTAGGGTGCAGGCAGCACCGGGCCCCTCTGGGAGGAGCAATTAAAGCCTTATGGAGACAGCATAGTTCCTTTTGTTTTTGAGGGAATGCAGCATAGGTCCCGGGGAGGGTGGGGAGTCACTGGCATGTTTCAGCTGCCACTCGAGACCTCAGTGATGTTGCCTGGTGTGGCCATCCCATCTTGTCCTGTTTTAAGGATACGGGTGCGGGAGGCAGATTTGACAGCGCCCAGTCCTCTGCTTGGGAGAGGCGGGAAGCCTCGCCTTTGGCCCCAGCACTGCCCAGTAACCGCGTGCAGCTGTTTCCTGATGGCCGTTTAACATTGTCCTCCTCACTTGCTTCTGCCACCCCCTCTCCTTCTTTGAAAAAGATTGTAAAAATTGTGCAGTGAAATGGTATAGAGCAAGTAAAAGAATTAAGTGAATCTTGTTCGCCGGGGGATGGATCTCCAGCATCCTATGAGAACCGTGCTATTCTGGTGTCAGAGCCACTTCCATCACCCCACGTCCCCTTCTAGACAAAGGCCTGCCGAGGACTCATGGTCTTCCAGCTTCTCGGCCGTTCCCAGTCCCTCCGGTCTAGCAGTCATTGGTGTGCTTATTCAAAGCTTGTGTACAGTCTCATGCACCTACTTGTGTGGCTACTTGTGTTTGTGACAAGCCAACACCTTCCTGTATTCCTCATTTTAATCCTCGTTCACTTTCAAAGGATACAATCAGTCATCAACTGGGAGAAGGTTGTAATTTTTACTTATTAAAGTTTACTTATTACATTTCCTAAGTATTCCTGTTGGGTCTTTTAATCGTCGATGTCAAGCTAGTTGAACACAAGGTACAATCTGATTAAAAATCTAGGGACCTTTATGTCACTCGAAATTTGATGCTTTTCCTTTGGTTAATTTTCTTGCAACATGCACCTTGCGGCCTATCATCTGACATGGAATCAAATAACTGGAATCTTCATCGAAGATGCCAAGTAGGTGCTTGGAGAACCAGCCGTGTTGTGTAGTGGGCCTGACAGCGTGTGTCGGAGTGTGTGGTGGGAATGCCTGAAAAAGCCCAGGGAACATGCAAGAGCTAGGTCTTGACAAGCCTTCAAGTGTCTAGTGACATCTGGGCTCGGTGGGAGCGCACTGAAGCACTGTCGCGGGCCAGGTCGGTGGCAAGAAGGGGGCGGAGATGATGGGTGTTCAGGAATCCAAAGGCCACAGTGAGGTCCAGGATTACCAAAAGCCAAGAAAATGCAAGGGGCAGCTTGGGGGAGGCCTTGGCACATGTGCAGAGTGCATCCCAGTGCTGGCTCGTCGCAGCCTCCAGTGCCAGGGTCTACTATGTGACCAGAATGTGAGCCTCCAGCAGGGCGTAGCGGGAAGCTAAGTGCCTGTCAGTGCGTGAGCTTCCAGCAGGGCGTAGCGGGAAGCTAAGTGCCTGCCAGTGCTGGGTTCCTGTCCAGGACGAGAGTTGTGCGTGGACCCCAGGCGTGGGGCCTGTGGTTGGGGGGTTTGGGGAGGGCACGGGGCGGGGGGAGGTTGTCATCCTAAGCAGCTGCATTTTAGCTCGAGCACTAACGTGCACTCAGTCTGGGCAGCCAGTCGTGTGGGTGCTGTGAAAACCACGTATTGAGAAAGATCGCTGAAGAGAGTGACTTGGGGGAAATAGAAAAGCTAAGCATAGTGGAAGCAAAAATGTTTGCTTATTGCCACGGAGCAAACACTAGACGATCTTACACCTTTGCTCCCCAAGTGTTTTGTATGTTGCACACGTGTCCATGTACAGACACCTGGTGTGATGCACCAAGTTGTGCCCTGCCCAGCACCCAGCACGTGAGAGGATGGGTTATTGCGGCCCCCAGACTCTTCAGGTTGTCAGGGGCTTGGAGGAGGCATCGAGGGTTGATGCCATCCTCCAGGGACCTTAAAGCGGGTGACGTTCCCCGTTTCCCTTCCAGAGGCCGGTGGCGCAGGCAGAAACCCAGAGAGTTACAAGGTCATTGGCATTTCAACGGTAATTTTTATTGCTTTGAGGGTTTTCCTAGAGCAGAGGACATCCTATTGCACAGCTGTTTCATTTTGGCATTTTAGAAAGTTGCAGTTAAAAATAATTTCTTCAAAGTAAGGACAAAGGAAATACCCAGTGTGATTAAAGGTGAAGGTGCGCAGGCTTTCGAGGGACAGGGTCCACTGCTTTTCCTCCCCGCGTGAGCCATCTTTGGCACCTGCATTTGGATAGTACTTCCGGCCCCAGAGATCCTCGAGAAATCCAATGCACGGGGCTGCATGTAGCAGGAAAAGCGGAGCCCAGCCGTTCAGGAGCTTGCACAAGACTGACACCCACTGGCCTAATTAGGATAGTGCATAGAGCTGAAAGCTGACACAAAACTAGTTGGAGCGACCCTGTTTGTCTTAAAGCGAGGGGAATGCAGTTCCAACCACCAGAGAGGGGCGCACAGGCTTAGTAAACCCAGGAGACAGGCACCCACTGCGGGGAACTGCACGCCTGCTCAAAGGCTTCTTGCAGTTTCTTGAGGGTTTCATCAACGCCGTTATTGACCAGTGAGAGGTCAAAGTAGTGAGCGTACTGGCTGCGGATGGCCTCTGAGTCCTTCTGCAGCTGCTGCAGGGCCTCCGTCTGCAAAGAAGAGAGAAAGAACCACCGATGAAGCAGGTCGCAGCACGCTGAGCCCGAGAGGCCAATGACGGGTTTTATTTAAGCGGGTGTGGACTATTGTGACCCGTCCCTGGCTCTCCGTCGCCTACTTAAAGACTCAAACCCTGAAGGCCTTGCTTGAAAATGTTAACAGTAGGCCGCGGAGAGGCAGTTGATTTAGAACAGTTCTCAGAGGACCCCAAACTAACCCTGGCTATAAATAATCAGAGCTCTCTGGAAGACCAGTAGCTACGACGAGATGGCGTGGACTTCACCAGCATCTCCCAGTTCTTGCCTTTGGACGTGGGGAGCCATTTCGGCAACCGCCACAGTCGCAATCCCAGGACAAGAATAGGGGCGACTGCAACCCCAGGCCTCTTTCTAGGACCTCAAACCCAGTGTCCATGAAAACACTGATCATTTAACTCCATAAAAGTAAAAGTGCTTCCGCAGCAATAAACACGAAAAGACACGCCAAACTAGGGGGAAAAAAATATCTACAAGTGATATCTCAAAAGGCTCATCTCTCTCATATGGAGTACCTAGAAATCAGTAAGAAAAAGGCCAATAACCCAAAAGAACAATAAGCTAAGGACATGACCAAGTGTTAACACAAAAGGTAATACAGATGGCCCTTAAGGGTCTGACACTCGACTGCTTATAGTACAAGATAAAGGTACAATGAGATTCCCTTTTCCCTCTATCAGATCGGCCCCGAATGGAAGTTTGGATAACATCATCCTGGCACAGGGAAGCAAGCGCTCTGCTGGGTCATCTGTCCGAGTTCCCCATTACCAAAGCCCGCATACCTGGACCCAGCCAACCTACCT
>NW_006441590.1:21629-48463 GCF_000325575.1 Pteropus alecto
TTCCCTACAGATATATCTGCGCACCTGGCAAATGCCCTATGTACAGGGCCGTCGGTTGCAGTATTATTTATAATAGTCCAAGTTTTAAAACAACCCAACTAGCCATCCAGAGGGCAATAGTGATAGTAAATAATCATGCTACGTCCGCGCAATGGGAGAGCGTGCAGCTAAGACATAAAAAGCTCTCTACACAGTGACACAGGAGATCTCCATGGTGCTGGGCGAAAAAGCGGGGTGCGGCAAAGCGTGTGTAGGGTGGGTGTGGAGCGGGTAGCGATGGCAGTGGGAGTAGGGAGACCAGTATGTTCCTGGCCTCCTTGCTCTCCTCTCCCATGGGCACACACCCCCCGGGGGGGCCCAGTGCTGTCCCCTTCTCAGTCCTACTTGATTGATCCCACGTCGCACCAGAGTGTCAAGATTTACCCAACTGTCCATCTCTGCCACTGTGCCCCGAGCACTTCCGGAACAATGACCGTGTCCCCATGGTCGCTGGCCTAGCCAGTGCTTTAATAAGTGTCTGCTGAGTGAATCGAATGCGTGTCTGCCCTTTGGCTTCGTGGCCTCGCAGGAAGGACAGCAGTAGCCAGGAGACTCATGGGACACTCGGTCACAAGCTGAAGCTGAGCCCCAGCCAGCACTCTGGCCAGCGATCTGGGCTGATGTCCCCGTCTGCGCAGGCCCAGGGTGTGGACCCCCACCCACCCTGCACACTCGCTCCTTCCTACCTGAGTTCCCTGGTCCGTAGGTGCGATGAACACGATGAAAGGTGAGAGTTCCGCCGTCCGAACAATCTTCAGGGTCTAGAAAAGGAGGAAGGGGAGGGAGGAAGGAAGGAAGAACAGATTTAAAAAAAAAATACTTCGTCGTCATGGCGCAGTCCTCCTAAGAAGCATCTCTGGCCTTCACCAAGCCCAGTGCTATCTCCAGTGTTTCTGGTAGCACTGTCCATGTTCCAGATGACCCCACCGAACGCATATGAAACAAATCTGAGCTCCCCAGAGATTCCCACGAGCTTTGCAACCCAGCGCCCCCTGCCCCGTCCGCTCCTGATCTTCCAGGCCTACGCACCTGGGGCTCGATGTCGACGATGGCAATCTTGCCCTGCTGATGGATCTGGTGCACTGTTTCGAATTTGGTGCCAAACATGTTGCCCTGGTAGCTGCCAAACTCCAAGAACTCGTTGGCGGAGATGCCCCTGGTCATCTCCTCCGTGGAGATGAAGTGGTACTCCTTCCCGTCTTCCTCACTCTTCTTGGGTGGCCGTGTCGTATCTGTGCACGAGAACCCAAGCCCCTGACAAACTCAGGGTCCTCGCAAGGACCGAGACTCTAGCTGCCTTTGGTGCAGAGAGTTTAATAGTGGGTTTTCTCCCACGGGATCTTTAAGGGCTGATGACACGAGACGATGCGGCTCAGAACATGTTCAACCTTCAAGAAGCAAAGCCCAACACGCAAAATTCCTATCGTCATTTTCCCTAATGTGAGTTACATCTCTCAAACTGCCAGCTCCAGGAACACGAGAGCTCGAAAAATGGAGAAGTAACAGCGAGAAGTATTTTTAAAACAGAATGGATGGGCTGTATTCTTGGAAGTATATTTAAAGTTTTCTTGTCCTGGCTTGGAAAGAAGACGGCTTTGGTTTCATTGAAACTCGTATTGTTAAATGTTGGGATGTTCCTAAGTCACGACATTTACTGCTGCTCGTATAAACCGGCCTCTAAGGAAGCCAGACTCCGATATTGTAGCTGGAGACACAAACCTCCCCGCCCCCACACCACTGGACCTCTCTCGCTTTCCATCTTCATCTTCATCTTCATCATGCTCCTCAATCCCCAACCGCACATGCATCTCTTTCGTCTCATCTTATAAAACAATTCTTCTCATTCAAACGTACTGAATGACAAGCCTGTCCTGGTTATTTCTACTTCTAGGTTTCATTCACCCTTCAACCCAGGGCCATTTGCTTTCTGCCCCCACATGTGTCACAATGTCCCCAAAAGCAAAACGGAGAAGCAAAGAATACAAAACTACTACTCTCAGGTTTAGAATCCGGTTATCTACTTTGATTAGCAGAATCTCTTCCTGGGAATATACGCCACCATACTCTGCAGACTCTGAGACTGTGTGCGCCTCTCCCAAGTGCTGCTTTGATTTGAAAGACATTTCATGAAAATAGAGGTAGCCGAGATGTCAATAGTTGGATAGCTTGGGAAATGACAGTATAGCCACTCGGCAGACGAGAAGAGAACTCGCGAAGAGATTAAGGCACATGAGAAAATGCTTATCTTATAAAGCAAAAAATAGTAATAGAAGTTTTTAACAACATAGCACTCACTTAATTTTTTAAAGCGGGATAGAGGTGTTTACTTCCGCTTCTGTTACGTATATGAACAGCACGGAAGAGAGTAAAAAACAACGTAGTTACGTTGTTAGTCACGATGATTATGGGTATAAATTTGTATGTGTTCTAAACTGTGTTTTGTTTTTATAATCAAACATTTAAAGTAAACCACTCCCCCTCCCCCCAAAAAAGACCACTACAGTATCTCGGGTGGAACGGGGTACTCCAAGGCCCCCAGAGCTACTTACACGGGGCAGGGTACGCGAACTTCTCCGGGTTCCGGCTGAGCAGGATGTTTTTAATGTGGCTGCGACCCACCCCGCTGGCTCCTGCAGAGCGAGAGAAGAAAGACTTAGGGAAGAGAGAATCCAGCTTGCTATGATTTTAATGAAGGCTTCCATTTCTTTCCCGCAGGGGACAGGAGTAGGAACAGGGTACAGGTTTTCACGTCTCAGAGCCTGACATCGTCAACAGGTAAGAGTGAGTCGGCACAGCTTCCGGGCTAGGGTCACGTGCGAGCATTCTTTTAAGCATAGGACGACTTGGGGCTTCAGGCCCTTGCATCCCTTGTCCCTCGTGCTGGGGAAGGAGACTCCTTCCAAGGGCAAAGGGTCGGGACTCAGTACATAACAGTGACTTCTGCAGGAGCTGACCGCGGTGGTTTCTGTGGATTTTCTAAGGGCACTGGCTTCACTGAGCTCCCCGACATGAACAGGACTGAATTTAAGGCAGTGTTTTTCCTGGCAAAGCTTACCGGAACCCTAAAACACACCTTCCGACTAACTCATATTCGAACTCTAAAGACAGCCCAAGAGCAAAAACCCAGTTTTGAGCTTGTAAGGTTTAGTGTCACTTTTAGGGTGAATCCAGATGGGGTATTGGTAAGAACTCAGAAAATTCTTTATATCTGCTCTCTATGGAGAACCCAAGATCTCTTACTTCTTTTATTTATTTATTTATGTTTTGCCCCACCGTCTTTTCTCTTTTGGAAGGAGGCGGCCAGAAATGTACTCTAACTCGCAAAGCATCATGGGGGCGATGGGGACGTACCGATCAGCACCAGGGTCTTCCTCTTGAAGGCAGGGAGCCGAACCACTTCCTCGTACGAAACAACATCCAACTGGTCAAAAACTAGGGACAAAGAACACCGAGCGATGTTCATTTCTCGAGCTGGGGTGAAATTGCGCCAGGTCGTGTCAGGTTCTGTGATTTTCTCACGCTCCTGTTTTTTCTAGAGCGCTCCTGGCGGCTTGGAGGCTTTTTACAAGTGGTAGATTCCCACTCGTTTGTAATCTACCATCTGCTTGAAAACCCATCTGTAATTTTAGTATATTGTATTTCCAATCATGGTAGGTAAAAAAAAACAAAAAACAAAAAACAAAGCCAGAATTAGTTCTCAGTAAAACATGTAGCTCTGGGTTGCTGAGATCTTCCAGCTGGTCATGCTGACGGCAGCAATGCACTGAGAAAGGTCTGGAAGGCGGGCGGGTTGGTTACCTGAGGGGCGAAGATGATGAGCAGGTGCAGGCAGACCACTAGCCTTCCCTTATAATGTATTGGCATTGGGAAGTTGAATGTAATAAAAGGAAACCAGAAGGAATGGTATGTTTTCTGCATCATGCATGTTCCACTGCACACCATACCCCCTGTCCTTTGCCGCCAGGAGCCGGCGTACAGGACACCCAGGAGGCTTACTTGAGCTGTGCTTGGCCAGGTACTTGTCTTTGTACTTCTTCTTCTTCCCGAAGGGACTGCAGCTTGGGGCTTCGCTTGGAGCAGACTGAGCCACACTGGCCACTCGCCTGGTAGGAAAAGATGACCAAGGATGTCAGCGGACCCTCGATGTCAAATGCCGTGACAGGGTTTGGTGACCTCCTTTTGCTTTTACGCTACACCTCTGCACCGATCGGCCTTCTTCCCTTTGCACTTGCCAAAAACCTTCGTGTTGTCCTTGACCCCTCTCCTTGTCTCTCATGCCTTCTGCCAGCCACTCATACTCTGTGCGTCTCTAACACGCCCCCTTCACATTCATCCTCTCCCCGTCACATCTCGGCCCCTCGCTTTCTCTGTGTCTCTCTCTTAGACGCCCCTCGGTCTCTCAGCTCGTCTTTCTTTTTTGGTGTCTGTATGAGTCTCTCACCCTCCCGCTCACAACCTATCCTCGCTCATCTTCAATCTCTCATATCCCTGCTCTTTCTAAGAAGCCTCTCACTCTCGGGGCCTCTGCCAACACCCCTTCGACTTCCCTGTCTCTTCCTCTCTCTCTCCCCCTCTACTCCTCCGCCCCTCCCCTTGTCTCAGCCTCTCTTGCGTGTAGCCGGTTCTGGGTCTGTGATGAGCAGGGTTCAGACCGGTAGGGAGGAAGCGAGGGAAGAATCACGTGAGCCAACTGCATACACTACATTCTCAGGACTGCACAAGGGCCTTGCAAAGAGGGACTTGGAAAGAACCCGGCTGGGAGGGTCGGGCCGCACTGATTGGAGGATGTGGACACATTTCCACTGCCAGGTATTTGAACACCCACATGAGGACTCTCCAGAGAGGCGGGGCGGGCGAGCCCTGGGAAGACGCCCCTGCATTAGTCTGGATGGCAGTTGGCACCCACCTCTCTCAGCTCATTTCTGATACAGGTGACGCTGCAGTGCAGTAGGGCAAGCGTACTCTTTGTAATAAATGGTGCTGGATCAATCAGACGAACGTATGGGAAAAACGAATGTGGATTCCCACCTCATGTTCTATGTACTGGGAATTTGCATAAAGGACACATATTTCAAAGTTGACTGTTTTCTTCAGGATTCAGAAGATATCTTCTCAGAAAGCCACTAGCCTGGGACGCGGGAGACCAGGAAAGACTCCACCCCCAGTGCTGCCACTCAGAGCAAGTAACCACTTGCTTTTGAGGAAACAGAGGCCCGCAGGCGAACAAGAGCTATTCTAGCTCCTTCTCCCATAAAGGCCTGTCAGCCAAGCTTATCAACTCGCCATTGCCCCTCCCACCCATTATGCCAGGGAAGCTGGGAGGTTGGCTTAGCGGAGCCACAGAAACTACATGCAAGGTGACACAGCTTTGAACCTAAGCCACGATTTGTGGCCGGCATAGGTCTGTTCCGTCTGCAAATTCCACCTATATAAAAGCGGCTCACCATTCCTGCAGCTCAGGAGAAGGGATCAATCCTGCTGACTCCTTGGCAGAGCCTTCCACTCGCCCTTGCCACCAGTTACTGTCATCCTTGTTGATGATCTGGATAATGTCCCCAGTAACAAACTTCAGTCCAGCCTCCTTGCAAGGAATCAGATTGTCCTTTTTGGGATCATAGTCAAACTGTGCTCTCATGAACATCTGTAAAAGAAGGCGAGGGGATCTGCGGTGGCAGCTTCAAGAGAAACACCAGCATCAGCACATTGAAGTAGGAAGTTCTACTGTAAATAAGTAGGGTCAGGATCGAATGAATACCATGGAGGTGAGAACGGAAGGGGAGCGGAAGTGAGCGGAACTGGTTACTGCTGTATCTGTGGAGGAGTCAGACCCGAGCCCTGCAACGAGAAGGTACGAAACGCCTTTCCACGTCAACATGTTTGTGGTTATTGGGTCTGAGCTGATACCTTTTGGCCCCACAAACCACTTCTAGGCAAAAGTTGTCAGTTACGGTGTATGGATAAATATGTTCACTACAGTGTTACTGAACAGTAAACTATTGGAAATGACTTAATTTTCCAAAAATGGGAAATTCGGTTAAGTTATGGCCATCTACTGAATATATAAACCTGTGCCTATAAAAATCAGCTTGTAAAAGAATATTTTATGCTTCTGCAAAATGCTGCTGATAGATCACTAAATAAGAATATCATTAAGCAAGAACAATACCTAGTATAGTTGACATTTTAAAAAAGTATTTATTCATACATAGGAAAATAAAAGACTGGAAGAAGCCATAGCAGAATTTCATACTGGTTACCTGAGATAGGAAGATGACGGGTACAAATCCACCCCAAAGAAAGAAGAAAAGAAATAATAAAGACCAGGAACAAACGAAACCGAAAACAATTAAGTACAAATGAGTAGTTACAAAATCGTCACGGGGATGTGACGTACAGCACAGGGAATATAGTCAGTAATATTGTAATAACTATGTATGGCATCTAGATTTATTGGGAGGATCACTTCATAAATTATATAAATGTCCAACCGCTATGCTATATATCTGAAACTAATATCGAATAATAAAAAAAAAGAAAAAAGAAAACAGGGAAGATACGATTTCCCAGTCGAGATCAGCAGAGATCCCAGAGATGTGTAAAAGGTTATTAAGATTTTATGAACGATTTCACATCAATACATTTGACAAATCCCTTGAAAAATACAATTTACCAAAAGTGACACAGCAAGAAATTGAAAACGTGAACACATACATATCTATTATAGACCCTGAGCCTGTTATTAAAGTCATCTGCAACAGAAACTTCAGTTATTTATTTATTTATTATTATTATTTATGCCTCCAGCACCTGGTCTTCCTGGGTGGTCTCCCATCCAAGTACTAACCAGGCCCGACCCTGCTTAGCTTCCGAGATCAGACATCGGGCTTGTTCAGGGTGGCACGGCCATAGACCATGGATCGTGGCTCCACTGGGGTGTGAACCCACGACCTTCTGTGTGTAAAGCAGACGTGCTCACCGCTACGCTATGGGACCACGTCTGAAACTTCAGTTCTTTAAAACAAACAAACAAACAAACAACCCCCCCTTTTTCTACATTCATCTGCCAAAGCCCTGTCCAGACTATGTCTCTCTTTGATGACCGGTAAGATTGGATATTTTTTCATATGTTCGAAGCCATTCGTATTTTTCGTCTTGTGAATGACCTCTTCATTCTCTTTGCCCATTTTCCTCTTGCGTTGTAGGATCAGGAGATTGGCCTTTCCTTTCTCATTCATTACAAATAGGCAGCAAAGTACCAGCCATGCTGGGAGTCAGAAAGAAGGCCTGCCTGTTTGTAATGGATGCTGGTTTAGTTAGAGAGCATCTGGCAGCTCCATTTGTGAGACACTTCGAACATAAAAATTAGAGTCACATCACTTCAATCAGACCTCAACACTGAGCCTGAATATTCTGCCATCGTTGCAACAGAGAAAATAGCACTACCTACCTGGAGAGCAGGAAGACGATTTTGCTGGTTGGGAATTACTTTTAGTGAGATCATTCCTTTGGTTTCTTTCTAGTCAAAAAAAAAAAGTGGTGGGGAGGAATAAATTTTAAGGAAAACTAATTTGGACGAGTTGAGGTTTCATAAACTCATTTTTCTCCTCTCAAAGTCCCATGTACCTTTTTCCCCATCAGCCACCTTTACTGTACACTTTGAAATACTGTAGGACAGTTCCCCTTTCAAAGCGAGTGTCATGGGCTCCATAAACCAGCATAACGACATGGAGCCGTATACAGAATGATGAAGACGAAGCAAATCATTTCTCCTCCTCCCCACTCTGGAGCACAAAAGGTCCCCGGAAGTACCTAAAATGAACCCACATATATCCATGCCTTTCTCTACACCCGTAAAAACATTTGCAAATATTTACACGCACATATATATATACACACACACACACACGCACATGCACATGCACGCACACACAATATATGCAATTTTGGCTATGGATGTAGCATGCTTTATTCAGCCATCCTCCCCATTCCACGGCACTGAGATTGGTGCTAGTTTATTTTTTTCACTACAATCCACTGCAATAGATATCCTTGAACATATGTCATTATATACATGCATTTTGGTTTTTATAAAATAGAATCCCATAGTGGAAATCAAAGGGTAAGAACATTTTAATAGCTATCCACAAATTACTTTTCCAAAAAATAGCTATTCTACTCTTTTGTTCCTGATCTTCAAGATAAAGCTTCCAGCTTTTCGCCATTGAGTATGCTAACTGTGGGTCTGTCATATGCGGCCTTTATTATGTCAAAATATGTTCCTTCTATACCTGTCGTGTTGAGAATTTTTATAATGAAGGAGGTTGAATTTTGTCAAAAGTTTTTTCTGCATATATTGAGATGATCATATGGTTTTTTTTGGCCTTTATTTTGTCAATTATGCCCTTCTAGTTTCTTAAGGCTGAAGCCGAGGCCGCTGATCGAGATCTTTCTTGTTTTCTAATATAGGCATTTTGTGCTCTAAACTTGTGCTTTGACAGTGCCTTAGTGGCAATGCCACGAACTCTGATACACCGAGTTTCCATTTTTACTCACTTCGAGATATTTTCTAATTTCCCTTGTGATTTTTCTTGTGGCCTATGGCTTATTTAGAAGTGTGTTATTTAATTTACAATATTTAGGGATTTCCAGATATCATTCTGTCTTTGATTTCTAATTTTATTTCATTGTGGACAGACAACACACTTTGCTGGGTTGAGTGTTCTGTAGATGTCCGTTAGGTCAAGTTGCTTTATAGTGTTCTTTGCATCTTCTATATCCTCGCTTATTTTATGCCTACTTGTTCTTCAATTATTAAGAGAAAGATAGTGACATCTCTGACTATAATCGTGGATTTGTATTTTTCTTCTTGCAGTTCTACCAGTTTTTGCTTCAAGTATTTTGAAGCTCTGGCGTTAGGTGCATGGACATTTAAGATTTGGGTCATTTCAAGAGGCAGGGTAAATACAGTCCCTGTTCTTCATCTTGGTCAGAGGCAGAAATCTAAGCAAAGAGTTTTGATTAAAGCAAATCCCAGGTGTATCCTTAAATAGCTATGTGACTGTGGGCAGGTTTCAAAACTCTTTAGGGTTCAGTTTCCTCAGCTATATCTCAAGTGAGAGACCAGATTTTGGTTCAGATGACACTTTTTCCTGAGTTGCTAGTCTGCGGTTCATTCTTTGACAGGTACCCTAGCATCTCACTGCTGAGTGTCTGCGGTGTGGCACCTGCCAGTGGTGGCCAATTACACCCAATACTCCAGGGCTTTTTAATGCTTCGGTTAAAAGAATGATCTGTGGTGTGTGTAGGGGCGGAGAAGGATGGTGAAGAATCTTGAGGGGCAAAACAGTACAGCTAGCTCAAATGCTAAGCGCAATGCCTGGCATATAGTAGGTGCTCAACAAATATCGACTGACTCTAAACAACACACTTCACTTTACATTATAATACCCCATTTGCTCTTCGCAACAAACCTGTGACATAAGAATAGGGATTACTATCTTAATTTTGCAGATGATTTAGACAAGTTAATTCACCTGCTCAAAATCACAGGGCTAGAATAAAGTAGAGCAGGGATTCAGAGATGCCATTACACACCAAGGCCTTCTGACACCCAGTCCAATGTTCTTTCTAGATAGATGCTCTGGGCTATTTGCCTTGTTTTAGAAGTTTACTTAATAATAGCAGAGAACTCTCATTTCTTGCACAGAATAAAGATTACCAATGATAATAGTTTCCTCAATGGGGTACAAATACTTTGACAGAAAAGTGAGGTATGCTGACACCAGTGTACATCCACATTTCACGCAAAGAATGACATAGAAAATACCCACCATTGCCTTCTGCAGCTGATCTACTGAGTGATTAGTCACGTTCGTGCCATTGATTTCTAGGATCTCATCCCCAACGTGAAGGGAGCCTACCACGAAATGGAAAATCAGTCCACAAAAGAGTAAATGTCCAAACGAGAGCTGCCAATGTAACTCGAGATACCACAGAAAGGAACCACGATCTAGGGAATATTATACAATAGATCGTGTGTAAAATACTCGGGACTGACACTGTGCGACCATGAATGCTCTCTTGAGTCCCCTGAGGGACGCATCGAGGCTTCACAGTTTGAGACTATCTCGTCCTCCCTGACCTTGGGACACTGATAGCACAGTAAAAGCACCTCATCCTCAAAGTTCCCTGGAGCTAGAGTAGTTACAGATCCCAGGGGAGTATGACACACCTGCACATACTAAGAAGAATAACAAAGCAAGACAAAGGAGTTCCCCATTTCTTTTCCGTTGTAGTTTAGCTGAGACCCTAAAATGCTACCTAATGGTAAACTTCATCAATGTGTCGAGTCTATGTGAAGAGCGCTAACCAATATTTGTGCCACTCTAGACGCAAAACTCAACATAAAAGGGTAGGAGCCAACGGGGTAGGAAATGTTTAGTGTCTATTCCCTCAATTTAACTGTTGGCCCCAGGAGGCGGAGGTGGTCTGTTTTCTTTGCTACTGCGTATTCAAAGTCTAATGCGATGGGCCACATATAGTAATTGGTCAAATATGAACTAACTGAAAACACATGAGAAATGCTCAGAGGGAGAGATAGTGGCAGCGGGCAATTCCTACGAAGATTCATCACACAATTATCCTAACGAGGCAGTTATTAAGCCACGATCAAATCTCTAGGCACACACGCACAAATGCTCCCAGTTTTGAAGATTATGAGCTTCACGTCCCTTGCCACTGAGGTGAATGAAACGCAGCCTAGGGCCCCCGACAGAGTACCTTGTCTGTGAATCATGCCACCGTGAAGAATTCTTGCCACCGTACACGACTGCTTTTCATTCAGCTTCAGAGTGATTCCCTGCAATAAAGACAACTGAAGGTAATTTCTCAGGAAAAATGTTTCCTGTCTATCCTCGGGGTGGTCCTCAACTAGAACGGGCATGAAGCCTTCTCCGAGGAGGGGCGGGAGCTGGAGACAGAGACAATATGAGAGCTGGCTGCTTTGCTACTGCACGAGCAGCCTTCTGACTCTCTTGTGGCACAGTGACTCATAAGGTCGAGAGCAAGCAGCGATGAAAATATGACAAGGAATTACCATGGGTTCCTCTGTGACCTTCTCGAACTGTATGAGTCGCACCTTTCGCACCTCCTGCCCCTTCGCCTGGGCAGGGCTACCTGTGGCAGCAGACCCATTGGTGTACATGTCCTCGGTCACAGCATTCAGCTGGTGTGACACGGCCTGTGAGGTCAAAACAATAGAGCAGTGCATGAAACAAACAGTCTGTAGCTGCACTTCTAAAACCTGCAAACCACAGTTATTCCATCAGTTTGGCATCCGATCTCATTTGAATCGATGTGAAGCTGTTCGTGAGCTTTATTTAGCCCACTTAATAGACATGTTTATACACTTAGCCGCAGAAATATTAACGTGTTTGATTTGCAGGGTGCTGCCCTGGATCCTGCTGGGGGAATTACATCAAATATAATACGATTTGAAAAATGCCGACTTCTAATGCACACTGGGACCCGAGGGTTCCTGGGAAGGGGCCGTGTAGCTACACGGTGCGCACGCACACACACACACACACACAAATGCACACACTCCACAGCAAAGACCCAGGGTGGAAGTAATTCCTAACGGGAGAGGCAGAGGGGACAACTGCAGTAGGCGTGTGCCAGTAAAAGGGAGAACTGAGCACAGATGACAATGGCCTTTGCCATTCCAAACAGGAGCACTGGTGGGCGTGAGAGGCAGTAGCTCTCCTCCTTCTTTACTTCTTAATACTCTGCGTCATACAGCAGTGAAGGGGATTCGGGTTAGCGTCAGTTTCTCACGAATCCTCTCTTAGGCTACAAACGAGTTCTCTTTGGACTGGAGAGTTCGGAACTTAGGACCAGACCCTGGCCCGTGTTAACAATAATACGACCTGAAACCAAGCAGCGACCTCTAGTGGACATCACCATAGGTCGCCCACCGGCCCAAGATGACATCTCCACTGACCCCTTCCCCACCCCCACCGTCTTGATGACAGCAAAGCTGGACAACTTACGCTACTAGATAGCAAGACCTCTTTATGAAAAAGACCAGTGTAACAGACTAGAAAGTGTAGAAACAGACGCACACACATACATGGTCAGCTGGTTTCTGATACAGGTGACACACTGCAGTGCTGTGGCGAAAGTACAGTCTTTGTAATAAATGGTGCTAGATCAATCAGCTGTGCATACGGGAAAAATAAATGTGGATTCCCAGCTTGTTTTATACACGCAAACCAATTCCAGATGGATCGCAGCTCCAAATACGAAAGGTAAATGAACCATGCTTTTAGAAGAAAATGGCATATCTTCATGACATATGACATAAACGATCCTAACTATTAAATGAAAACTAAAAAGGTAAATACTTTAAAATTAAGAACAGCTGTTCATTGAAAAATTTCACTGAGGCAGGCAAAGGTTCAGTAGACACAGAGAGCAATAATCACAAAAGCAAACAACTGACTTTAGCAAAACTAAAAACTCAGCAAAAGATAGTTGAGAAACCGGAAAAGCATGGCACGGTCTGAGAGTCAAAATCTGCAGTACTTCCATCTGACACAAGACCTGTGTCCAGAACTTAAAAAAAAAAAAAAAAAAAACCCAAAAAAACAAAAAACTCTTACAAACTCAATAAAAAAAAATGGACAATAGATTCGAATAGACTCTTCACCACAGAGGACATATGAAAAGTCAGGAAGCCCAAGAAAAAATGCTCAGCGCCACTGTAATCGGGGGAGATACAAATTAAAACCACAACAGGATACCACTACACACCCACTAGGAAGACTAAAATGAAAAGACACGATAGCAAGCATTGGACTCCTCACACACTACCAGTGGGAACGCTAAATGCTGTAGCTGCTGTGGAAAACAGTTTGGCAATTTCTCATATAAAGTTAAACACACATTTACCTTATGTCCCAGCCATCTGACTCCTAGATTTTCACCCAAGAGGAAAGAGAACATATGCCCGCAAAAAAAAAAAGGCTTGCACACGAATGTTCACGCCAGCTTTATCCGTAATAGCTGAAAAGTGGCAACGGCACAGGTGATCATCGAAGGACAAGACATAAATCACTTGTAGTACATCCATATAATGGGATCCCGCTCAGCGATGAAGGGCTGATCCGCCGCTACATGCAGCAGCATGGCTGAATCTCAAAAGCATTATGTTAGTGAAAGAAGCTTTACGCACAGTCGTGTATATTATATGACACGATTTATGAGGTGTCAGAACAAGCAAAACTACAGTGAAAAAATTAAAACAGTAGCTGCCTCTGATGGGATGGGAAAGGGTAGGCTGCGAAGGGGAATGAGAGAACTTTCTGGGATGCCGGTGATGAATATCATGGTGGGGGTTTGGGTGACACAGGTGTATGTATTTGTTAAAACTCATCCAGCACATTTAAGTGTATATGAACTCGACCTCAACATTAAAAAGAAAAAAAAACATAAAGAAATATTGAACCGCAGCCAATGACGTGCACGCCGAAGCTTTGAGGGCTGAACTAGTCTGATGTCTGCAACTTATTTTGAAACGAGAAAAAAAAATGTGGCTGGACGGATGGCTTTTGCTGGACAGATATGTCATAAAGCAAACATAGCGACGTGTCAATTGTAGAATCGAGGACGTGTGGCTAATAGGTGTTACTGTAAAATTCTTTCACCTTTTCAGTCAGTTTGAAAATTTCCAAACAGAATAGTGGGGTGGGAAATGGCATTAAGGGAGCGAAGAGGCAAACTGTGGAGGGAACCGGCACCGTCACGCCGCGCAGGTGGGGGCGTGAACCCCGCCATTCCCACTCGACAGAGACATGTAGCCACGTGCACCGAAAGTCGTGGAGAGCAGTGTCATCACAGCGCTTTCTCCAAATTATCAAATTTAAACTTTGAATCATCGGAGCATAATCCGAAGACACCATGTTCCTTAACCCATAAACGCTTCCGTGTGTTTTCTAAGAACAAAAACGTTCTCGACAATGAAAATTTACACAATACTATCATCTTGTCCTCGGTTCATATTCAAATTTCATCAACTGTCCCAATGATGTCATTTATAGGGGTACATTTTCTTTTCCCAGACCAGGATCCAGTCTAGGACCACGCACTGCAGTCACGTTGCACATCTCTTTGGCCTCCCTTAATCTGGAAAAGCTCCTCAGCTTTTCATGACCTTGACATTTCTGAAGAGGACAGGGCTACTGTTTCGTAGATTCTCTCGATTTCGGTTTGTCCAGTGTTTCGTGATTAGACTGAGGTTATACATCTCATAGATGATCGCTTTCTTCTTGAAATGGTCCTTCTCAGTTCCCGTTGCTAGTTCTTTCTCATCGTTCTAATTTATTAACGTTGAAGTAGCCCAGGTCTTAGGGTAAGCGCTATCGCAGTGGGAAGGCCAAGGAGAAACTTCTACAAGTGCCCTCCCCAACCCTAGATAAAATATTAAATCAAAAACCATATGGAGGAGGAGGTACAGGCTGAGTTTGGTTTATGGGAGGGTCAATTTGGTATTTGAGTACAAGCTGAAAATGGGTGGCAGCTGCATTCCAGCCACGCCCAGGGGTGTCCCTCAAAGACAGTGGGGCTGTGAGTGGGGCTCCTTCTCATCCACTTTGTGGGGAAGGAGAAGTAGAAATTTATCTATGTAGATTCATTCACTCGTTCATCCATTCATTCACTCATTCACTCGTTCATCCATCATTCATTCATTCCTGAGAAGTGCCTAATGACCTACCCAAGGGCCTAGAGGGAAAAGAACTGGAAGATTAGAGACAAGGAGAGGAGAGGCTTATGGATGTACATATGTCTCATAAGATACTTTAATTGACTTCATTCTTTCTAAGAGGTCAGTAGAAACTCTGGTAAGATGGTGACATTTGAAGTAGTGTTAGCTATTGGGTGGCCTCAAATGAGGGAAGTAGTAAGAAAGAGAAACTGCCTCGCGAAGCAACTAGATTCACATGACACTGAGTCATATGGCATTGGTCTTAAAACAGAAATGTCCACGAGAGGGTTATCTTTAGAAATTTGACTTATGATCCCTAGAAGCACAGAACTCCATAGAACTTCAAGCTTCTCTACAGTAGATGACCCAATAATACAGTTAACGCTGCACCTTACGGGGGCATCCTGGCATACAGACCCCGTGTAGCAATGAAAAGGATGTTCTGATGTTAATCTTAAAGATATACTGTTCAGAGGGGGGGAAAAAACCGCAGTGGGGAAAGGTATGCTATCATCAGCATAAACAGCGAAAACTGAATACAGATTTGCTTGTAAATGCATAAGCTATCTCTGGAAGGAGACAAATGTGCTTCCTTCCTGGAAGGAAAGCTAGTGACTTTAGGATGGGGGCAGAGAGAAACTGTATGCACCGTGAGCTGCTTAAACCTTTCAAATGATTTACTGTGTGCATGTGTTCCCCTAATAAAAATCAGTAAGAGGAAAAAGACAGCACAGGTTACAAATCTCAGGCGTACCTTTTAGAAGAAACATACACAAACTGTCTGCATTTGAGTCCTGACTCTCCACTAACATCTGGGTAACTTGGAGTAAGTTTCTAGACCTCTCAGTGCTTCAACTACAAATGTAATTGTCATTAAGATGCTGTGGAAGCCTCTCTGTAGGGAAGCGCTAGGATAGATTTAGCATCCGGAAAGATGCCGCTAAAGGAAATGTTCAGCTTCGAAATTTTCACGCATTCTTTCAGTTTTAGTTTATTTCTATACAGGCAAATGAAAATCTGTTATTCCTAAAAGCTCTACAAAGGCGATGCTTTGTATTCTGGTGAGATAGCATTTGCACAAGTGGTTGGGATTCGGGTTCAAGCCGACGGCTTAGGCACGTGAGTGCACCCCAGGTCCTGCGTAAATCGGAGCATGGGGGAAAGGAAATAAAAACACAAAAAGGAAGAAAACATGGAGAAGTCATCAGGGGACAACTGTGTCAACTCCACAGACACGAAAGTTTGGGGCTCTGAAGTCCCTGTGCAGAAAACACAAGGAATGAGGCTTAGGGTGAAAACATCTCCCGAAAAGCTGCCAATCCAACCTTCAGCTCCACTTTCACGGCATGAAGAAGGAAAAAGGGCCAGGGCAGTGGCATCTGTCCCAGAACTTCTCCAGGGGACATCTGTTCATGTCTCATTGGGCAGAACTAAAGAACGTGGCCATCCTTGGCTGCAAAAGGGACTGAGAAAATAAGAATTGAATTGGGGTCTTGCCATCCCAAACAAGATTGGGGCGAACTGGGATAAGCAACGAGTGGGATCAAGCTGTTGGGTCAGGCTGAAGAATGGCTGCCCCCTGGTGGTGGCCACACGTCCTCCAGGGCATCCCCTCTGCTCCCTGGTACAGAAGCCACCTGCTGGTGGCTGATTCCCCTGCACCTGGGATGCTATTTTCCTTATACACAAGCGGCTTCACTCGCCTGATCCATGTAGGTTACACTGAAAGCCCCTCTGAATGGCTTTGAAAAAAATCAAGTACCTGATGTAAAGGCACAGGCCGTTGAACAGCGAAACAATTTTGAAAGAGAACACAGCGGAAGGAACCAGTGCACACAGTTTCAAGACTTATATACTTACAAGTAATGAAGACCGTGTGGCATAGACACATAGATCGACGGAACAAAATAGAGAACCCAGAAATAGACCCACGCAGATATGCCCATTGATTCTGACACAGGTGCAAAACCAATTCAATGGAGGAAGGATAGACGTTTCAACACGTAGTGCGGAAGTAATCAGATACCCACAGGCAAAAAAGGAAATACTAACCTAAACGTACTGTTAAAACTAGAACGCTTTTTTAGAAACAAACAAACAAACAAACAAACAAACAGGAGACAATCATCAGGATTTAGGGCTAGACAAAGAATTCATGTTCCTGGCACCAAAAGGCAGCATCCATAAAAGGAAAAATGGATAAATTGGACCTCTTAAAAATTAACAACTTTTGCTCTGCGAAAGTCTATGTGATGATGAAAAGTCAAGCTATGGACTGACAGAAAACATTTACAAACCACATATCCAACAAAAGACTAGTGTCTGAAACGTATAAAGAATGCTCAATACTCAATTATAAAAACGATCTAATTAGAAAATGAGCAAATATTTACTGAACATATATTTCATGAAAGGGATATGTAAGGAAAGATGACAAAGGAGGATACGACAAGATGTTCAATATCACCACCCATCAGGGAGAAATACAAATTAAAACCATTAATGGGACGCCACTATACACTTGTCAGAATAGCTAAGGTTAAAAAATAGTAACAATGCTAAATGTTGGCAAGAAGGTGAAGAAACTGATCGCTCATCCATCTGGCGGGAATGTAAAATGGTACAGCCATTTAGGAAGACGGTTTGGCACTTTGAGAAAAGTTCGTGCAAAACCTGTACATGAAGGTTCATAACATCTTTCTTCATAAGACCAAAGACCTGGAACGAACCAGAATGGCCTACTATAGGCGAGCAGTTCAACAGACTGTGGTCCATCCACATCATGAAACACTTCTGAGCAATAAAAAGGAACAAGCTATTAATACAAGCAACAGCCTGGGACGGATCTAAAAGGCATTCTGAAGAGTGAAAAAAAGCCAATCTCAAAAGGTCGCATACTGTATGATTCCATTTATATAACATTCTTGGGATGACAAAATTATAGATATGGAGAACGAACTAGTGGTTGTCAAAGGTCAGGGATGGTGGGAATGAGGCGAGATGTGACTATATAAGGGTAGCAGCAGGGAGGTCTTTGTGTTGATGGAACCGTTCAACCTACCCGATCTATCTTGATTGTGGTGGTGGTTACATATATCTGCATGCGATAAAATGACATAGAACTACACTCACGCACCATAGGAATGTCAGTTCCGTGGTTTTGATACTGTCCTGTTACTGAGCTCCTAGTAGACAGAGTTGAACTTATTGCATAAAATAACTAGCAGAATGGCTGACAAGTAGCACTTGTTTGCAACCAAAGAACTACAAGAGAGCTTGGGGCGAAAGAACGGGTACAGGCAATAGATCCTTGAGAAATATACAGTATTCAGGATCAGTTTTCAGACTGAGATTCCCACTCATATTCTGGGATGGGACAGTAAGAGGGCACGATACGCGGTGACCAAACAGGTCCTCAAAGCATTGTCTGTGGTGACCTAAGACCATGTGGTCAAAACTCTTCAAAGCTAGGTGGCTACTGCCACAGATCTCTTTAAAGGGCATGAGATCAAATGTCTCCCTAAGTAGATTCAAGAAAACCAGAGAAAAAGCAGAGTCCAGTAGGAAGGGAGAATTCGTTTTCTTTAATTAACCATCTGCACTATTTGTATGTTTTTACCATGTGCGTGTATTACAGATTGACTGCACAGAATGAGGAATTCGAGGACCGCTGATTGAATAATTGCCGCAAATCTCACATGTCTAGTAAAACGCAGGACTTGCCTTGATCCTGCCTTACGGATCTCTTATCACTGGTAATTGTGGGGCTCAGAAAGCTGAAAACCAAAGTCAGAAAGTAATTTTATGGCTTTATCAGCAACTACCATTTATGTGTGTTGATTAACTATATTAGCAGATGGAAGGTCATAAAGTCTGGATACATGGACCGTGTTATTTTATCATGTGCTCTAGTGTACATCGATACATCATTTATTACGACTCGCCTGCGTTTCCAGACTTGGCGGACCCCTATATCATGTTCTAAACAATGACAGTCCACAGAATACGAAATGACCTTTGAAAGGGGGACAAGCCTACATGATAGTGTACCTGAAAAGGCAGATGAACTGATTATTCAGCTTTATTACAAAGATCGATTTTAACCTGTCAGCCTTTAAATTAAGGACTCAGCAAAGCTTACCGGAGGCAGAACACATTCCAGGCAGAAAAGTTCAAGAGTTGCCATCCCAAAGGTTGGTCTTTCAAATGTGCTTATCCATCAAGTCATTCCCTTTTGCGATGACTAAGAGTCACTATCACACTCACCCCAGAAGTTACAAATGATGACTAAGGTCAACGGAAACCTCCGACGTGGTAACGGAAGAACCAGCCTCGATAGTAAGGCTTCCAAAAGCAAAGCACAACCTTCTGCACCATGAACTTGTCCCCGAGCCACCATGTCTTCCTGAGACACGCTCTATCCAGCCTACTCAGTCCTCTCCTGTGCCTGTCTTCAGTGAAACTTCCCTCAGAAAGGAAGGGCCAGCTTTTCCTCGACTCACCTTCCAACAAACTCCTTCAACTAGGCCCCCATATCTCCTCACTACAGAAAATTGCAGGATCTGCAGACACACACTCACACTTGGTGTCTGTGCCTACACACGCGTGCGCACAGTAAAGGCGATCACTTAATTCGAACCATGAGTCAGAGATGACATTAAGTGCAGGACTGCTTGACACGGTTAAGCCACCATCTGTGCCCTTCAGTAGCCAACTATGATGGGGAGCTATCCTTTGCTCATTTATTTATCCACCGTAAATGATAAACGGGAAAGATATCTTCCACCCAGTTTAAGACTGTCTTAGATGTAAGTGTTCAAAGGACACAGACCAAGGTTGTCCGCTTTCTTCACACTAGCAAATGGAGCTTCACAGAGGTTTCTGAATGGTGAGGAAGATGGGAATGAGGAGAAGAAGACAGGAAGTCCCAGGGACAGACCAAAGAGAAGTCTGCTCTTCGGCGGGAGGCAAAGCCAGAAGAAATGGGGTTCAGACACAAGTTCTGCCCGATGACGCTGCTCCCCAGTCTGCACAGCTGGCACACACTGAGCTCGTGAGAAAGGGGAAGGTGCTAGCATTTGACTTGGGATGACCTACCAGGCTGACAAGTTCAACTACAGTCTGTCCCACCCATTCATCCATTCCTGGTGCCACACGCCAGGCCCCTGTCCTGGCTCGCAGATCTCCTCCGCCCTCTTTGCACGGCTGGCAACGCATTCCAATGTGCTGTGTATGTCTGACTTGTTTATTCCGTTTATTCCAGAATGGAAGTCCCACACAGGCAGAGGTCTTCGTGAGCTGTCTTCCCTCATGGGCCCCGGCACCTAGAACGGGGCCGGCTCTACCAGGAACTTCCTCGACATTCACTGGTGACATGAACGACTACCATGGCACGTGCCGCTGTTTTTTCAGTCATTGCCACCACTATCACCACCACCACCACGTGACTGGGAAGTGACATAAGCAATGTTGAACAAACAGTCAAGGTTCCATTTTGCATTCTTCACTTTACCACTTCAAAACCCCTACCCTCATCCCCAGTGCATATGAGAAGCCCCAGGGCTACACTGGCCACCACCCCCCGCCCCCACCCAATGACAAGGCAAGGCGGGAGTGGCTCTGGTTGAAGATGACTGCTCAGATGTGGGAGAAACTTGGGAGTAAACACCCACCCACGGCTGTGCGACTCCACGTCTGGCCTCTGCTCTGCAGTCTCTTGGCCTTTAGCCCCACAAACTGCTGGAGTGGCAGGCCCGCTGCTCTGCAAGCCCCCCCAGAGGAAACATCTGCAGTGGGGTTCAAAGGGCAGAGGTAGCTGCTCAAAGGAAGTTGGGATTAAAAAAGAGATGAAAAACAGACTTGGGCGGGGGCGGGACGTGAACGGAGCAGGGGCACTTAAACTTGGTTTTCTCATCCAAACGGCCAGATTACAAACGAGTGATGGTAACCATAGGAAAGAACGAGCACAGTCCAGCCTCCTGTGAGGCTCTGTGCCAACTCCACGGTTGGCAAAGAGACTCAGGAGAAGGTCCAGACCAAGAAGGTGACACCCTGGGCATGCCGACACCCCCATTCTTTGCCCACCACCCTGACATCTTATTCCACTTTGGGGTAAAAAACAAAACAAAACAAAACAAAACACAAGGCAAACTGAGAAAACCACAAAAAAACAGGAGCTGGGGAAAAGAGATGTGGGGGAGAGGGAGGCCTAAGAGCCAGTACTTTCTGGCAAGTACTGTCTTAAAATTACACATTAACTAGGTGCATTGTTTCTCAGGCAGTAAATCCATTGGAGAACACACATCGATCCAAAGGCCAAGTGTCTCAAGATCTTTTGCCAATGCGCTTTATCTACCCAGTGTACTATGTACACAGGCCAAGGCTTCTCTCTCCACGGAAGGAAAACAGGAAACCCAAGTAGCCCCACACAGCAAGAAACACAGGGCTGCTGAGCCAGAAACTGCTGTCGGACAGCGCCTGGACCGTGCACAGGCCACCACGTGTGAAATCCTCCTCCCCATCTAGCGTGAAACAGTTTAGAAACTTGTCCGAAGGTAAAGGGCTAGTGAGTCTCAAGCTCTGGGACGTCAACTAAGGGCACAGATTTCAGAGTCTGTGAGAGTTCAAGTAGAGAACGCAGGCACCACACGTCCCTCTGTGTTAGGGGCCCAAACCGCTACCGACGGAAGTTCGTTCCTTTCAGAGCTGCAGGGCACACTCTGCTCCCAAGTCATCTCCTCGCCTGGAGCCCAAGTGTCAGTAGGGTTTTTCTTCCACACGACTTGAGAGAGCTGCACCCCAGGGGGGCTGGAACCCACCTCCCAGAGGACGAGTACTCATCCCAGGAAGATGATGACATGTATCAACAGGAGTTGGCGAGGACGTGGAGAAAAGGGTACCCTTGTGCACTGCTGGTGGGGCTGCAAATGGGTGCAGCCGCTATGGGAAACGGTATGGAGTTTCCTCAAAAAACTAAGAAAAAAAAAAAAGAAAGAAAGAATAGAACTACCTTATGACCCAGCAATTCCACTTCTGGGTGTTTATCCAAAGAAATCCAAAAGATTCATTTGAAAAGATACCTGCACCCCTATGTTCAATGCAGCGTTACTGACAGGAGCCAAGATGTGGCTATTCTAACGTAGGAGCTCATCCTTAGATGACTGGATAAAGAAGACGTGGTACATATTACTCGGCCAAAAACAAGAATGAAATCTCACCATTTGCGAAACATGGATGGACCTAGAGCAGCGGTCCCCAACCTTTGTGGCACCAGGGACCGGCGCTCCTATGAGAATCTAATGCCTGATGATCTGAGGCGGAGCTGAGGCGGTGATGCTGGCGCTGGGGAGCGGCTGCAAATACACATGAAGCTTCCTTCGTTGGCCCGCCGCTCACCTCTGGCTGTGCAGCCCGGTTACTAACAGGCCACGGACAGGTACCGGTCCACGGCCCAGGGATTGGGGACCCCTGACCTAAAGGGTATTGTGCTGAGTGGAATAAGTCAGACAGAGAATGATAAATGCCATATGATCTCACTTATGTGCGGAATCTAAGGAAAAAATAAATGAATAAACGAAAGAGAAACAGACTCAGATACAGAGAACTGATGGTTGCCAGTTGGGAGGGGAGATAGGAGGCTGGGTGAAAAGGAGGAAGGGATTAAGAAGTATAAATTAGTAGTTACAAAACAGTCACGGGGATGTGAGGTACGGCACAGGGAATACAGTCAATAATATTATAATAACTATGTGTGGTGCCAGGTGGGTACCAGACTAATCAGGGGGATTACTTCGTAATTTATCTTAATATCTAAGCAGTATCCTGTACACCTGAAACTAAAAAAAACTGAATGCCAATTGTAATTGAAAAATTAAAAAAGGGAGGGAAAGGTGAAGGGAGTGAAAAAGGATGATGGTATCTACTACGGAGGAAAATAAGGCAGACCCGGGGCTGAGGAGGGGCCGCCACTTCAAATAGGGTGTCCAAAAAAGGCCTTGCAGGAAAGGTGACTTTTGAGCAAAACATATACATGGAGGTTGCTCATGTATACTTCTTTATAAGCGAAGGATCAGAAAATTCCACGTTGCGAAAGTTGTATTCTGGTTCCCTAATTCAGAGTTTTTCTTCCTGTCCCCACCCCTGAGGTCACTTCCCCTACACCCAGACACTTCTGGAAATTTGGGTTATTCAGTCTTGCCTTTCTACACTCCACACCCAGAGACCTCTAGTCCTCATTTTTTAGCCGCGCTGAAAGATTTGAGCAATTCACTGCTTAGGGACAGTCCTTGCATCAATGCAATGGTGAACTGACTTGTCTCCTTTGTCCCAAGGTACATTTTGCAATGTCCCAAGACATTTTCGATTGCCACAACCGGGGAGTGGGGTGGGTATTATTACTTTTCCCAACAAAGAATGACCAGACTCAAAATGTCAATAGTGCCAAGGTCAGAAAAAGTTTGATTTAAGGGAACTGACCTTGATCTGGAATGTCTAATTCAGTGTCAGAGAATGAATGAGTTAGAAAAGGTTATCTTCTCTAATTTAAAATATTGACTAGAATTAAATGATAAAACTCTAATCCGCTTAGCCTCCGAGTGGTCATAAAGATCCCCGATTCTTATCTGCACGGTATATACCAAGTCCTTTGGTTTTGATGGGCAGTCACAAAATCCCTGGAAGGGACTGGCAGGGCAGGAGTCATACTGGCTGAGACCGCACCTTGTACTGGGAACGTGGGGAGAGGGGTGAATGAACTGAAAATCACACTTTATTTTCTACTATCCTTTCTGTGAAGAAAAAAGACTCAGGCTCCAAAAGCTTCACAGCGCCCTACACCTGCCTCTGTGCACCAGGCCTGTACATGGCAGGTCAGAATGAATGATGACCAGTACGGAGTAAGGCTGTTATCTATTGGCTTAGGAAGCAATCGACGGGTCTTTTTAGTGGAAACTCACCCGGGGCCTGACTTATCTGTTAGGCCATCTTTGGATGTGAGTGAATGTTCAGAGATTCTTGACTACTGCTTCGGGTCGTGGGAAAAGTGTTGCTTGAAATAAGACTGAACAGAAAAGCATTTTACAACCAATTTGACATGCACTAACGGATACTATTATAAAGAATAAGGCCAGAGAGAGCCTATAAAATGAGTTTCTCCAAGGAAGGAACTAAACTTAAATATGGGAGACAGGCTACAGTTCAAACCTCTGGCCAAATCATCATTGCACAATACTTTTTCAACATTATATGCAGACTACGGTCAAAAGTTAAACTTTGGGTTTTGAGTCTAGAACTTTCACAGAAAGCGATCCCCTTAAATGAAGCCTTCGGCAACAATTCCATTAAAGCGAACAACTTCCTCCCAGGTTTTCCTGCTTCTTGCCAGGATAGGAAGATGTGTTCACTCCTACTGGGCATGGGGCTCTTAAGAAAGATGTTGGATGTTCCAGAGCAGGTCAACGTCTCATGAGGTTTGAAGTGCTTGACAAGCATTACCTCTGGTAAACATCGCCCCGACCCTCCAAGCAGAGAAGAGACCCCCAAGGACAGAGAGCTTCAGCCCAAGGCCACACGCAAGTGAGAGGCGCAGCCTAGTGTTGACAGCAAAGACTTCCAAGAGCCTCAAAGGGAAGGTTAAGCTCAAGAAATAAGTATCAGGTCCCTCTCACTCTGCCTCTAATAAACTTTCCTTTTGAATCTAAAAAAAAAAAAAATGAAAGAAGTATCAGCAGGTTCGTGGTGTCGAGGCAGCTGTCAGCGCGTGGAGATTCTCCCTCTGATGCCCACACCTTGGCAGATCTGGGTACTCTTTCACTCAGGGATGTAGTAAGTTTTCTAATTTCAGCTACTTCAAACCCTTTAATAACACCCAAACAAATGGGCTAAACCACAGAGCGTAGCCAGGATTTTAGGATAAACTCACAGCTCCGTAAAAAGTGCTGTTTACTCAGACGGTGCACTCACAACATAACTCTCGTAGTGATAGCGATAGGGTGTCTTTTCAAAAAGGCAGACAATCTCTCAACCTGCGCATACGGTTTACACAGGTCTGGTCAGGGAGGCAGGTTATGCTGAGTGAAAGGAAATGGCTAGAAAAAGAGTCCACACAGATGGGTTCCATTTATAAGACCGTCTTGAAAAGGCAAAATGATTTGCAGATTTCCAGAGTTGGGGGAACTGGCTATCGAGGACCACGAGGAAACTTTCTGGAGTGATGCAAATATTCTAGATCATGATTTTGGTGACAGTTACAGGACCATATGTATTTGTCAAATCCCATTAAAATGCACAATTAAATTCATGAGTTATATGTATGTTAATTATAGCTCAATAAAGCTGCCAAAAGTAAATTTAATAAAGAGAGATTTTTGAAAGAATTAAGGCTCAGCCAAGTGAGCTGCTTATAGGGCAGAAAAATAATCACATGTCCAAACTCCCAGGGACCCAGGTGGTTCATAACTTCCGCCTTGTCATCTGAATAACAAGTGTCTTCCCCGCCACAGAAACGACAGACTGGTGTGAACACCGCATTGAGGACAGTATGAAGGGAGGGCGATGTGGCGAAGCAGAGAGTACACTGAGCTTGGACTCTGCAGATACAAAAAATCAGCCTCTGTTCTCAGGTTTATCAGTGTTTACCTTGAACTAATAACACCCAGCCCAAAGACTGCAGCTCTACTGTTTGCTTTGCCTCGTGGATCTTAAGTTTCTTCATCTGTGAAAGCAGAAGGTCGCACTAAATCACTAATGTCCACCTCTTCAGTCATTTATTAATTCAGCAAACCTTTCTGAGGATCCACTTACAAGGCATTTAGAAACAGTGAGTGAAAATGGGCGTGCCCAGAGGACCCTGCTGTCAAAGAAACACTGACGACGGGACTTCTGAGGCTGGGTCATCAAAGACACCAAAGCGCCAGTCTGGCGTGCTCTCTCTGCCCCTCTGTCTGCCCCCAACTCTCTGTAGACATTCACTGGTACCTGGCCACCATGCTGTGAAGAAGGCCAGGCCCCATGGAGGGGCCACTGGCCTGTCTTGTGTCTGACAGCTCTGACTGAGAGCCGGCCTCGGCCTCCAGATGAGTGAGGGAAGGGAGGGAGCATTCCCGTGCCCCAGCCTGAGATACTCTGGATGACAACCTTACCTTGCTGGGTGCAACCCACACCCAGATCTATGTGACATAATAAGAAAATGATCAACCTCCCTGTGGGCATCTTTAAGGACAGAGATCACGAGGTATTCACAGGGCATCACAGAGAATGTGGAGTGCAGGATTATCTCTGAAATCTTTGCATTCCTTGTCCACCCACAAATATACGCAGGCTACCACATATGCACTCTAGCACAAGGGGTCCTGCCTAAATGCAGAGGGACAGTGAGTGGGCACTTTAGAGCCTGAGTTGGCTTTCACAGCCCTTTCTACTGACCAAACGCAAGCATTTGAACAGCAACGAAGCAGACCTATTCTTGGATCTGTCCCTTGAAGTCTTTCTGTCACCCTGATTTCTGTCCACGGAGAAGTTTCCCTGACCTTAATAAGGGCTCTGTCCAGGCTTCGGCCCCTCGTGATTGCCACCTAGAAGGGCTGGCTGCTGGGGGCAACCACCCGGCGCACCCGAAACTCCAGCACACAGTGCTGCCGGCCGCGGCCTTCATCCCGGGGACAGGACCCCCGAGGACAGGCCCTCTGGGGCCAGGGCCGTAGACGGGGGAGGTCCCGCGGCGGGCAGCACACCCGGTGCAGAGTCCTGGCCCCGCACCCCGCGACCGGGGGACCCAGGGGGCCCGCTCACCTCGGGCCGGCTGCGCTTCTGCAGCAAGTGCTCTAGGTAGAGGTCGGAGAGCGCTGTACGCATGCTGCCCCCGCCCTCGCCCTCGCTCGCCTTGAGCGTCATCATGCGGGAGCCGGGACGTGGAGACGCGGGGACGCAGACACTAGGGGTCGGCCAGAGACTGGAGTGCGAGGGCTCAGGGCCAGCGGGGCGGCGGAGGAGGCGGAGGCGGTGCAGCTGGGTCCGTCTCCACCTCGCAGGCGCC
>NW_006441590.1:48518-49870 GCF_000325575.1 Pteropus alecto
GCCTCCCTGGACCCGCCCCCTGGACCCGCCTACGCCCGACCCCCGCAGCGTCCTGCTCCTGGGCCACCAGGAGGCGCTTCTCTTGTCAGGGCCCCTGCGGCAGAGTGCCAGACAGGCTCCGAGGAGTAAAGAAAACCGCGCCCAAACAGCGGAGCGGCCCCCAGCCTCGGGACGGTTGAGCGCACGGCCCACATCCGGGCCGAATTCGTGGGGATGGCGGGCAAGCGTCCAGGGGCAGCGACAGCCGCCCTTTCAACTCCAGGCTCTACCCATAAATGGATGCGGGTACAGGACATTGCGAAAATGCCTTTGAGGCTCCTGTGCTGCGGCTACCCTGTCATTTTTACATCGCTGTTCGGTGATGAAAGAGCAGATTGCCTCCAACAGCAAACTGTTTTTACTTGTCTTAGGCCACGCCTGCTGCCGTTAATGCCACCAAAAATTTGAGGGATCGGTGGAAGCAAAGGGAGCCAATATTCCTTAGGAATCCTACAGCGGGATCCCTTAGCATCCTAACGCCTTGGTGGCGTTAAAACAGCAGTCTAAATGATGGAAGTCTTTCGGAATAAAACTTTTACTGGACTTATTTGTCCACCATCTGTAGACACCTTTACCTGATAAAAACCTGGCCCCTTTAAAGACAAGCAGGAGAGAGAGAATATATGTGTGTGTACGTATATGTATATATGTGTGTGTATATATATAATATACATACATATATATGTGTATATATATAAAATATATATATTCTCCAAGACAAATTCTTGGATATGTACAACATGTCGAACAAAGTTCATGAAAATACTTTTCTTAATAACAAAAAACCTATGAACAACTCGAAGCCCATCAACTGTGGGGTATTAACACAATGAAATATTGAAACAAGAAGAAAACAAATCAGGGATACATAAACATACAAAATGGAGAAAACCCCTTTCTTCATTCCTTCCCAGTCCCCAGAGAGAACAGCTTTCCCCAGTCTGGCCTGTAACCTTCCAAACCTTCCTCCATGCACTCACAAAATATTCAAGAGCTCGCCTTGTTTGTCCAGGAAAGAGAAATCGTAGTAAGCACAGCCTTGCTCCTTCTCCTGAGTCCAGCCATTTTTCGTTTCTCCCACCTCTCCATGAAGCCGGCCTCGTCTGAGCACAGACAAGATTTCATAGCTGGAAAACTGGTTTCTGGGTCCGCTAGAAAACAGAGCCTGAAGAAAAACATATGTGCTAAAGCTTTGCTGGAGGATGCAATCCCATGGGTGTAAGAGCGAGGGAAAGTGAGGCACAGAAGAGAAAATATAAATTGGTGTGCTCCTGAACTTGCCACTGCTAGTCATGAAAATACAGCCTGTTTCT
>NW_006441590.1:49945-81870 GCF_000325575.1 Pteropus alecto
CAAGTACAGAATCACAGCATCGTGAAACCATCAAGGAAGGGAAAGGAACTGATCTGCCGGCAGGTTTTGGCCTCATCTCTCTAACTGGTCAAAATTCACCCAGTTGGATGTTAATTTTCCCACACCTCTGAGTTCTGTTTCCCGGGTCCTGGCAGTCACAAGGGAGTCAGACCGCACACGCCACAGTTCCGTGCTGGGTCCAGAAGTGGTAGGAGTCAGAGCCTACAGCGGTCTGGTGAGACTGAGTTTGAGGAGTATAAATTGAGTCCAATTTTCCCATGTTATATGTTAAGTAACTATAGTGATTGATATCAGCACTTAAGAAATAGTTTCTGTCTTTCTTTCCACAAAACCCACCCATTTAAAGTGAACGATTCAAATGGTTTTTAGTATAACCGTAGAGTTGTACAACTGTCACCACTATTTAAGTCCAGGACATTTTCATCATTCCCAAAGGAAACCCAGTACCCATCATCAATCACTCCCCAATCTCCCTGCTCCTACCCCCTGGCAACCACTAACCTATTTTTCTGCAGGACTACCAATTGAATCTACCACAAGAGGCTAAATAAAAACTCTCCCTAGAGATTTTATAAGTACAGATTGGCCCTTGCACTGGTTGGTAGCCCAAAGTCACACTACCGGAGTGGTCTGACAAACCTTAAGTGGATAATTTAAGTGATTTCTTGACTGACAGGGCCCCAAGGTGACTGGCAAAAACACAAGTCCTTTCTGGAGAAGTCTTCATTAATACCTTCATTTCCACACACATTTGCCAAGAAAATGTGCAGCTAACAGCAAAAACAAAACAAAAAACCCCAAAACACTACAAACAAACAAGGAAACAAGGCCCTATGGATGAGATCCAGCAGAAACTACAGATAACCAAACTGAACCAAAACATTGAGATATTGGAATTCGAGATTAGCTGAACATTAGAAAATTTATTAATCCAATTTACCACGTTGAGATATTAATGGGAAAAATTCTATTATCTCAGTAGGTAAAAAATAATGTAATTCAACATCTATTCATGGTAGTAAAAAAATATTTTAACAAACTAGGCATGGAAGGAAGCATCCTTAATCTGGTTTAAAAAAGTTATTTGTAAAAAAACCTACAACAAATATATTTAGTGGCAAAAATCCAAATGCATTTCCTTTACAATTTTGAATAAAACAAAGATGTCACTTTTTTTTTCACATTGTATTGTAAGTCCTATCCAGCACAGTAAAGTAAAAGAAAAGTACAAAGGTATTAAGTTTGAGAAAGAAGAATCAAAATTATTATCTGCAGATACTTACTATCTTTATAGAATATTAAAATCCCTACAGATGAACTATTAAAATTATAAGCACTATTAGTAAGGTTGCTGGATATAGTCTTTATACAGAAATCAATTGCATTTCTATACATCAGCAACACACAAATAAAACAAAAAATACCATTCATTATGAAACCTAAAATAATCAAAAACCTAGGAATAAATTCATCTATATAGACTATATGGAGAGAATTATAAAACTCTATTGGAAACTATTATAAAACTCCATTAAAGAAGGACTAAAAATGAAGAGATAAGTCATGTTCGTGTTTTGGAAGATTCAGTTTTATGAAGATGTCCGTTCTCTCCAAATCGGCTTATAGATTCAATGTAATTCCAATAAAAATCTCAACGAACATTTTTTGTGAAACTCGACAATCTAATTTTAAAATATGTGTGGAGTCGCAAAGAACAAGAATAGCCAAAACATTCTAGAAGAACAAGATGGGGGGACCTGCCTTCTGGATAGTAAGACTTGTTATAAAGCCATGGTAATTAAGAGACTGTGGTATACGTATAGAAATAGACAAATAGACCAATGGGACAGAAGAGAGGCCAGAAGCAGATTTATGCATATTTAGACCCTGGGTAACATGACAGGTGGCATTGCAGAGGAGTAGGGAAAAGACAGACTTTTGTTAAGTGGTACTGGGCATATTGGGGGTGCATATTATCAAAATGGGAATGAAGACTGTTTAGAAGTGAAGGTAAATACTATCCGAATGACTGCAATTGGAAGAAGTTCACAGAGAGCGACTCCTTGAGCAAAATTTAAAGTTTTCATTGAGGGTGGAAAAATACTGGGAAAGCAAGTCGGTTGACTCAGAAGGTGGATGGTCATACTGCTTATCTTTTGTTCAACATTCCCATGCTTTTTTCTGCACGGCAAGTTTCAGTTCAGAGTGCTTATTGCTCAGAATCTGATTTTGCTCCTTGGAATTTATTGCTTCTTGGAATTTATTGCAACTATCTGCTTTTCTCAGTTCTTAGAACAGCCTTTAGGCACAGCAATTCAGTTCAAAGTTCATGAGTGGAAAAGCATAGCTTCTCATAATATTTTAAAAAATGAAATTGAACTCTATTTCATATCATACCAAAATTAATTCTTTGTACAAAGCTTAAGGACTTAAATATGAAACGCAAATCTACAAAATGTTGAGAAGACAATATAAGAGATTTCCTTTATGACTTTGGGGTAGAAAAAGATTTCTTAAACAGACACCAGAAACACTAACATAGACGAAAATGATTGCCAAGTTAGAGTACATTAAAACGAGTACCTCCATTCATCAAAATACATATCGATAGTGAAAATACAATCCTCAAACTGAGAGAAGATATTTTCCACATTTATAGCTTACAAAACATCACTATTCAGAATATTTAAAGAATTCCTACTGGTCAATAAGGAAAAAAATGAAATGAATCAGAAAGATGGGCAAAATTTATTAACAAGAATTTCATAAAAGAGAAAGAAATGATCGAAAAATATATGAGAGAAGTCTTTAATCTCATCAGTTATCAGGGAAATGCAAAGTAAGAGAACGAGATGCAATTTCTCATTCACCAAATTTAATTTTGGCAACAAATGAAAAGACTAATGATGATGCATGTTCTCAAGGACGTGAGATAATGGGAACATTACACTCCTACCGCTGGTAGGAGTATAAATCGGTGTAATGGCTTTGGGAAGCTGGCATTGTATAATAAAGTGGAGTGTGCACTTACCCTTTGACCCACGGAGTCAATCGCAGGGTGTCTTCTTTAGAGAAACTCTTGTACATGCGCGCTATGAGAACTGCAATAATATTTATAGAAGCTTCGTTTAGGATAGAAAAAAATCCAGAAACAATACAAATGTCCTTCTACAAATAGTCTAAATGAGTAAAGCTTTTTTCATAGAATAGGATGTTCCATATAATGGATGAAAATGGGCTAAAGACACCTAAAAGCACCAACATGGGCGAATCTCAAAACATAAAGGGAGTAAACAGAGAAAAGTAAATTAAGAATTTATAAAACTATTATTTGCATTATATTCATAATAGTGAAAAAGTAGAACCACCCTAAATACGGTCACATGTTGCTTAACGAGGAGGATATGTTCTGAGAAATGTGTCATTAGGTGATTTTGTTGTTATGCAAACGTCATAGAGTGCACTTACACAAACCTAGATGGTATGGCCTTCTACACACCTAGGCTCTGTGGTATGACCTATTGCTGCTAAAATACAAACCTGTACAGCACGTCATGTAAAAACAATGTGAGATTCAATCGAGCACAAGAGAAAATGATGTCATCAAGAGAGGTGAACACAAGATGTATGACGCTGCTGCTGGCAGAACACAGTATACTGTTTTTCGGCGAACTTTTTTTATAAGTAGAAAGAATACAGTCAAAAATAATGGTAGGCTCTCTGCTCCTTCTGTTTGACAGACGGTCACGTCTTCCTGTGCAGCACTAGATGTGACCCTAAGACACGATGATGAAGGTCAGAGTGAACAGATTTGGCCATATTGGGCGCCTAGTCACCAGAGCTGCTTTTAACTCTGGCAAAGTGGATATTGTCGTCATCGATGACGCCCTTCATTGACCTCAACTGCGTGGTCTACATGTTTCAGTATGATTCCACCAATGGCAAGTTCAAAGACACAGTCAAGGCTGAGAATGGGAAGCTTGTCATCAAAGGAAAGCCCATCACCGTCTTCCAGGAACGAAATCCCACCATCATCAAATGGGGCAATTCTAGTGCTGAATATGTTGTGGAGTCCACTGGTGTCTTCCCTACTTTGGAGAAGGCTGGGGCTCACTTGAAGGGTGGAGCCAAGAGGGGCATCATTTCTGCCCCAAGTTTGTGATGGGTGTGAACCATGAGAAGTATGACAACTCCCTCAAGATTGTCAGTAATGCCTCCTGCACCACCAACTGCTTGGGCCCTCTGGCCAAGGTCATCCATGACAACTTTGGCATCGTGGAAAGACTCATGACCACAGTCCCCGTCATTACTGCCCCCCAGAAGCTGTGGTGTGATGGCGGGGGGCTCCCTGGAACATCGTCCCTGCTTCTACTGGCACTGCCTAGGCTGTGGGCAAGGTCATCCCTGAGCTGAATGGAAAGCTTACTGGCATGGCCTTCTGCATCCCTACCCCTGATGTGTTAGCTGTGGATCTGATCCGCCACCTGGAGAAAGCTGCCAAATACGACGACATCAAGAAAGTGGTGAGTCTACGGCCATGCCACCCTGAACATGGCCGATCGCATCTGATCTCGGAAGCTAAGCAGGGTTGGGCCTGGTTAGTACTTGGATGGGAGACCACTTAGGAAGACCAGGTGCTGTAGGCTTAAAAAAAAAAGAAAGAAAGAAGAAAGTGGAGAAGCAGGTGTCGGAGGGTCCCTCAAGGGCATCCTGGGCTATACTGAAGACCGGGTTGTTTCCTGTGACTTTAACAGTGACACACACTCTTCCGCCTTCAACGCTGTGGCTGGCATTGCCCTCAAGGACCACTTTGTGAAGCTCATTTCCTGGTATGACAATGAATTTGGCTACAGCAACAGGGTGGTGGACCTTATGGTCCATAAGGCCTCTGGGGAGTAAGAGCTCCCTGGATCACCAGCCCTAGTGAGAGGAAAAGGCCCTCAGCTACTGGGGTGTCCTTGCCCCAAATCGATCCCCCAATACACTGAGAATCTCCTGACCTCCAGTTTCCATTCTAGACCTCCTTAAGAAGGGGAGGGGCTTAGGAAACCCTACCTTGTCATGCACCATCATAAAGTTCACTGTTCCCTCCAAAAAATAATAATGATGAAATTATAGTATAGTAAATACATAAACCAGTAGTATGGTCCTTTATTATCATTATCAAGTATTATGTACTGTACATGAACATATCTGCTACACTTTTATGTGACTGGTAGCACAGTAAGTTTGTTTACACCAGCATCACTGCAAACACATGAGTAATGTGTTGTGCTAGGATGTTAAGACAGCTGCCATGTCACTAGGTGACAGAAACTTTTTGGCTCCATTATAATCCATGGCACCACTGTCATATATGCAATCTGTCGTTGACCAAAAAGTCATTTTGCAGCGCATGACTATAACTATTATATGGGGAGTGGTTAAATGACTTATGTCATATCTACTTCAAAGAATGCTATACAACACTTAAAATTATGTAGACATGGAAAAATATCCATATGTCATATAGTGAAGAAAAAGGTAAACTATGATATAGCGTGCATTGGTGAAATAAAAAGTATCTAGGTGAATGACTTTCTGTTGACTGTGTGTGCATCAGTCTTTCTCAATCTCACGTTCACATTCGTTTGGGAAATGCTGAACATTATACCCTCTTGTGGAGATTCACGTTAGCCCTTAAAGCTTCCTAGAGGTCCTAGAACAAAGAAATGTGTTTAAGTGGGTTTAATCCAGCATCTATCAAAACTGAATTGACCAAAGAGCCACCATTGTCTCGTAACACTCATTAAAACAAAACTATTGTTTCACAGAACAGATTTTGGGAAACTGGTAATATAAGCATAGGAAAAAGTTGGAAAGGAGATACAAGATGTTAATAATGTTTGTTTTCCGGGTGTTAGAATTATGGGTACTCTTTCTTCTTTCTGTATTTTATGAAATTTTCTTGCAACAAGTATGTATTACTTTCATGATCACATCAGTAATAAGGCTATTCCCATTTTTCATTTGCACATTTTAACAAAGAAAATCAAGGCAAACATTGTTTAAGACGAAGACAGTTTAATTTTAACTGATAGATACTTTCTCATTGAAAGCAAGTAGCATGTTCTCCATTCTCTTGGAACTCAGCAAGATAAATATCACGCTTGCCCAATCGAATCTTCTAGTACTTCATTGGGCTGGCTCACCTACAAGAATACTGAGAAGGAAGAGAAAATAGTGAATACTGAACAAAGTTTAATTTTCTATATGGTCTCCTGGTCTGCACAGTTAATTTGTACTTATCTCACCTTTTCCAAGATAGAATTTTAGACAGCTTCTTCTCTTAATATGAACCAAATGATTTCATATGGACAAAAGGTTTTCATGACTTGAGAAAATGAATAAGAATGTGTTTCCAGTTCAGTTGAGATTGGAGGTAGAAGTATGGTCAGGTAGTTTTTCTTCTTTTGTTTTTAAAGTATTATCGAAAAAGACATTATAATCAAATAATACAGTTTGTTGGAAAGATTAGAAAGTGCAGAGAGACAACAATAAACATTAAAGTAAATAACCACAATAGTAATAATAATTAAAATCACCTATTCAGTACCACTAGGAGATAACCAATGTCTAGTATTTTCATTAGGTACTTCAAGACTTCCCCCCCGTACGTATAGTTTTTAATAACAAATTGGATTAAATTGTATATCCTCTGCTATAATCTGCTTTTTTTTTCATTCAACAATGTTTCATGAATGATTCCACGAAATTGTCTCTCTACGACAATATTTTTATTATTATAGTACTCATTGTATGAATGTTCAATGCTTTCTTTAACCAACCAATGGACATTTATTTGTTTCTATTTTTTCACTACTGTGAACTGTACTAAAAGTTCCTTATACACATATATTTGCACACTTGCTGGTGCCAGTCAAGCCCCTTGATTGTCCCTGGAGAACAAGAGATAGCCAGGCTTCCATGTTGATTTCCTCAGGTAAGGAGTAGCCAGCTTAAGTCTTCATTAATGCCACAGCTAGTGGTGTATTGGTGAATAAAGAGGATGAATAAAGAGGCACAGAGAAACTTTGCAATCTTTGCTATGAAATGTATTAATAAAAAATCAAATATTATTGAGAGTCTACTATGTGCCCAGTACCAAGTGCCAATTTTTCCTGTGCCTCAATGTGCCCTTTTATGACTATAGACTTAAGTTTTCCTTTATTTCTGCAACATTTAAAAAAATTATACCTTGGAGTGTTTTTGTTGTTGTTGTTATATTATTTTGATTTTCTTCTACAAAAAAAAAATGACTTATGTCTCCTGCATCTATTATTTTTCTCTAATCTTACTTTCACTAAAATCTTTATTTCTATTTAATAGTCCTGGCTTTTTTGATCCCGTATTCCATATCTACTTTTGCAGTATTTTTTAATCAATGTCTTCTTTTGTTTTGTTGTATCTGGCCTGCCCCCATGCCCTCGCTGTCCTGATGTTTCTTTCACTAGCAAGCTTGTTTGTTCCCAGCAAGGGTTTATTGGGTTTTCTCCTCAGGTTGAGCCACTGGCTTCAAAGATGAAACTATTTCTCTTGGCATGTTGCCTACTTTATCTTCACAGAAGTCCCTCTGAATGTGCATATTTAACCGATATCAGATGCTTCTGATGCGGGTGGCCTGCTGGCCACAATTTGAGTAATAGCGACTGAAAAGATATAGAATCTGATATATCTTGACTTGAGTCCTGGATTCTTTAGTTGGGAAATGCAATCTTCTTCTGTGTTTGGGAAGAAGGAACAAGGTTGGTGAACATATAGCCAGTCTCTGTTCAGAGAAATAAGACTGTGCAGACCAGGAGACCTTTTTAAATCCCATCATACACTGTCTCCCACCATAGCACTGACCCACCAGTTTGTAATTATTCATTTGTCTTATTTCTCTGTCTTATTGACTACCTGATATCTGTTCCGCTCTTCCTTCTCCATATGAGACACAGCCACTCTGTAGCACACATGGGAAAATGTCACCCAGATTCCCCCTTAGAAATGATCTTGTTTCTCTAGTTGCTGAGAGTGCTGTCGAAACACAGCCTTTAGCTGTTAGCAATTTCAAGGTTGGTCTCAGCTGTCAAGATCTGCCTATACTTCCCACATCCATTAATGGATCGATGTGTGGTTATAAATGTCCAGCTATTTCAAGGTAATGTGGGACAGCTCTGATGGGGTTAACTGAGACTCTGTTGAGGTTGCAAGGCTGTTTAACTTTCCCCCTCCTCTCCCTACCATCCGCAGGCATTGATCCCTGATAACACTCTGCATACCAAACACCTATCTCACTCTCTGCTTCTAGAACACCTGACTTGGTAGCACAACTTTTTCCCGAGACTCAAATCCCAAATGTCACTGTGTGCAGCTCAGAGTCCAGAGTATCTGGGTGATGTTTGTGGTTCTCTCAAGTCTGGGTGTAGCCCCTTCTTGCTTAAGTGACCTAGGAACTGAAAGAAGTTGTCTGCCCCTGATCTCCACACCCCACATATAACACAACGATGGATTAGGAAGAGGATAACTACCATAAACATTCTCATTTGAGAAGGGGAAGAAGGGGAAACACACAACAGTCATCGCTTTGCAGTAATACTGGAATCCTGCTGGGCAGACATCGATTAGGCCATGGTCTTGCTTTATAGGAGAGCTCCCTGACCCATTGCCCACCCTTTGGGAGGCCCTTCCTGTCCATTCATTATTCTCTATAGCTGCATCTGAAGCCAGCTTTGGGGAGCATGCCCTCCTGGGAGCCTTCAAAGTCTATGTCCAGATACTATTTTAAGGCTCAAACAATGGATAGCTCATTTTGTTCTTGTTCATGGTTTTTTTGGCAATAAGCTTCTCTCAAAAACTTAGCTGACTTCTCTTAGGCTGTAATCAGTTCTATGTGCCAGTAACCACATATCTACGGTTGTTTCCTAAATACAGGTTTTGACCCTGTGATCATTTTGAGGTTCTTGGAAGTTATAATTGGAAATACCATACGCTTAATTCGATCTTTGCCCTTGAGCACTTTATTAGATTGTGAAGTTTGAACAGTCTTTCGCTACACAAAGCCTTTTTTAATCCCATCATACACTTTCATAGGTTCCCCTACTTGGACCGTCTCCCACCATAGCACTGACCAACCAGTTTGTAATTATTCATTGTCTTATTTCTCTGTCTCTCTAGCAACCAAGACAGAGTCAGATAGTAAGTGCTGATTTAATTAATAAAATTTCCAGCTATGCTTAACTATATTGTTAACTATTTCAGGAATGTCTTTGGCTTCGTATGATTTATGTAGATAATTATTTTCATAAAATTTCAGGCAATTGAAAAGAATTAATGATATAATCTCTGCCCATTTTCCATGTATAGTTCCTAAACCAAAGGGAAAGATGATTAGGAGCTAATGAAGTTAGTAAGAAAAATCATCAGTTGCAAAAATTGGTTGTTAAATATCACCTGAAAGTCGTTGATGATGGACAGAGCAGGTTGGAGGAAAAAAAAAAGAGAAAGTAGAGGAGACTTTTTAAAAGGGAGTTGTGTGGCCTTTCGGAGTTTTGTTACCAGAATCACCTTTCTTAAAAATTTCCCTTAATTACTGATGTGCAGGATGGTGGGGAACCTGATTGTTCTAGCTTCTTCCTTAGGTTCCCTCTCTCTTCCCCTCTCCTCATCCCACACCAGCTTACGTGAGGCAGCAGAGAATCCCCAATAGTACGGTGCCGATAAGAAAAGCAAAAATGGCTGCGGGAGGTATGACACTCTTCACGAGAGTCCACATGTAATCCTTGAAGTTGCTCAGCCAGGACCTTTGGTTTTCTGCAGAAAGAGCATAGAGTTTCATTGAGGAGAAGAGGTCTAGTAAATGATGAGGCTGGGATCTGAACCTTGGTTCAAGTTCAAATAGTCGTCCCAGATATTATGCTCTTATAGTTGCCCAGAGCCCATATCCTTATCTACTTTGCTGTGGGTATCCTCAGATGGGTATCATCTTTGCCCCTTTATAAGTCAAATAGGAACAATAATCTCTGCCCTAGATAGCTTAAGGGCTATTTGGAGGTCTTGGCCAGTAAATGGGGGTACTCTGTAAAAGAGGAGCATGAATGAATAACTAATGTGTTGTTGTTGCCTAGAGTATGTTTAGGAGTTCTGCAGGAGGCTGAGGGCAGTGAGTGTCCCAGGAAGAGAAAGGAGAAGGCCACCAGCCCCAGGATCATCCAGACGGGGAAGGGGCCAGGATAACTGGCAGAAGCAACTTTAGAGGGAGTCTGCTGATCAAGGTAAGGCTCGAGATATTGAGATATTGGCTTTTTTCTTTAAGAAGTTGGGGAGGAAGGAGAAAGTACTGTGATTTAACCCCAAGGATAGAGGTAGAGAAAGCAAAAGTGTTTGAGTGTCTGTGATGTGGAGTTAAGAGGATTGACCACTCAACAGCAAGACAGTTTCCAGAGCTGAGCTTGTGCAAAGTATCTGAGCAGCATGTGTGTGCATGTTGGAAGCTGTGCTTTGGGAGCACTTAAGCCACAGATCACTGGGTCATCAGATTTAGCTTAAATTTCACTTTCTTTGCCAAGTGTTCCCTGACCCCTCCACTAAAATGACTTTAATTATCTTTTTGTCCTCAGGGAACATTTGTCATATTCCATGGGAGGTTGGCGACTATGGCTTTGGTGCTTCGCCTGTGAACTCATAATCCATGTCATTCAGCAAAGGGTTTGGTGCACAGTAGGTGGGTTAGTGCTCGTTGAACTAAACTCAACCAAACCAGAATAGTTGGCTTTCTTGTGAACATTATCTTTAAATACAAAATCAGTTTTTCCTGACCTGAGACATGAATCTTATGTCTTAAAAGGAAAAGAACATTCATCTTAACAGCAAGCATACCCCTCGAGCGTGGTTTTAATTCTGCTTCGTCTTGTATTCCAAAGGCAGATAAAGGTGACATAGAGAAAGCTGCAGCCTCCAACAGGAGACAAGTCAGAGAGCACAGCAGAAATCCAATTCTCAACAGCTTCTGGGGTTCCATGGACTCTCCTGAAGATCACTCGGCTGCACTCACTCAGCCAAGAGGAGATGGCTTTTTCCTTGGCTCTTTCCAAGGCAGTTGTGTCTGAAAAGTTAGAAAATGCTAGGTAAGTTTTTATTGCAAAAAGTTTTCTCACCTGTCGTGAACACAAGAATAATTAACCAGCTGATACTGTGAATCCTGTACTTGGTCAAGATTCAGCAAAATGCACCCCCCTTCCGAAAAATGAAACAACATAAAACAAAAATTTTATATGCTCTGTCAGGTCAGATACCTGACATTCTTTTCTAAACTAGATCCCCCTTCAGACTTCCCCAACTCAGTAGTGGATATTATTTCAGTTGCCCGAGCCAAAACCTGTGATGTCATCTTTGACTCATTTTTTTCACTCCCACATCTTATTTATCAGAAAAGCCTGTATCGCTTTATCTACAAAGTGTACTCATAATCCTGCCACTTCTGATTACCTCCACTACTATCCACAATCATCGGTCTTCCTGCAGCCAGCCATCCTCATCTCCTTCAAGCCAAAGAGATTTCACTTTGTCGTAAGTCGAATTTTGTGCTACTTACTTTCTCGAACTTGCATCCTATTATTTCCTCCTGATCACTCCAACTGAGCCTCGCTTACCCTTGAACAAGCCAGATATGTTCCTACATTGTGTTTTTTTTTGTTTGCTATTCTCTCTGCAAGAAATGTTTTCCCCCAGATAGTCTCATGACTTATTCTCTCACCTCCTTCAGGTGTTCAAATATCACTTTCTCGATGAAGACTTTCCTTAGAACTCTTTATTAGAATTGTACCACTCTCCCACAAGCTTCCGAATTGTCTTTTCTGCTTGATCTTTCTCCATAAACTTCATCAGAATAGAATATAACATATATTTTACTTTTTTTGTTTTATTATATGTCTTTACTGACTAGACTGTCAAAAACCTGAGGGCAGAGATTTTTGTCTGTTTTGTTCACCACCGAACAGTACCTAGCACATAGGGTGCTCAGGTGCTCAATAAATATTTTTTTGAATGAATGCATGAATGAACAAATGGTGAATTTGGGTGGATATTTTTCATTGCCTGAGCCAACAGTCATTCCTACCCTTCCTTTTCCACTTACTACGTATAACTAGAGAAGCTAGAAAAGCTGAACCCTCCCTTTCCCAGACATTCTTGCAGCCCAAAATGGCTATGTTAACAGAGTTCTAGACAATAAAGCATGAAAGAAATCCGAGGGGCACCTTCTGGGAAGTCTTTTTGCTGTACTGGTCAAAGAGATGGCGCTACCATTTACCCTTTGCACTGCTTCAAACATTGTTTAAGAATTACCTGAAATTGAATCAGCCATCTTTTGACCATGAGGCAACATACATGAGGAAAAGGGCAGGGAAATGACATTTATTCTGGCTCTGACAATTTCAAGCCACTAAACCAACACCTCTATCCACCTACTTCTGGAGTACTTGGTATGAGAAAAATAAAACCCTGTTTGAGTCATTATAATTTCGGCTTTCTATTACTTAAGACATTTATAACCGATACACTCGTCCACCGGCTGATAGGCCTTAAAGAGAGCCGTGTCAGGTGGGGAGCCACTTACTTGAAAATTCACTTAGTGCCAAAGGATCTAAAGAAGCCAGTGAATTAGGCCTCGATCTTCACAGTGTGGTAGAAGAAGCTAGCTAGAACTTTCTCCTGAAGTCTCCGAAGTTCTAAATAGAATTCTAGTGCTCCTTATGATATCATGTACTGCATTCGACCCTCCTCCACTCTTTCTCTCTCTGACAACTAAGCATACGAACATCTTTTTCTGTCTCTGCATAAACATGTGTCGATACTAAAACTTATCCTTACAGTAGCTGTATCCTCTTAGGCTTGAAGGATTCTAAGATATTTTATACGCCACATGGTATCTACTACAGTTTATAATAGTGTATACATGGAACTTTAATAGATGATAAAGGCGGCATTTTATATTATTGGGGAAAAGACAGATGTTTAATGTGATGACTGGTTATTCATTTGCATGTACTAAAGTGAGAGCCATAAACACAAAAATAAATTCTAGATGAATTAAGGACTAAACAAAAATAAAACCATATACATATTGGAAAAAACTATGGGTGGATATTTTTATAATCTTAATGTGGAAAAAGCTACTCTAAGCATGTTTTAAAACTCAAAAGCTATAAATGAAAATACTGATAAAGTTATTGCATAAAAATATAAAGCTTTCATACAGCAAAATACTTGTAAAGAAGGATAGAAGATTAGTGACAAATTAGTTAATGTATTTCATAGCATATATGACAAATAATAGTTTAAGGTTCTTAACATACAAAGAACTCTTACAAATTAATTTTTTAGAAAAGCTGATCACCTCCATTGACGAACTGGCATAAATGGTGTATATGTCAGGGTTCTATTAGAAAAGCAATGGATAAATAAATTGCAGTATATATTATATACTACACTGTAGTATATATTATATAATGGAATTATATACAGCAATTAAAATGAGCCGCTAAGCAATAAATACAATAAAGGTGTTGTGATGTCAGATTATTTTCCAAAATAATTATACCACGAACAGCGTAACAGAGTTCTACCCGGCACACATTCATTTGTCGATTGTATATACTGCAAATATTTTCTTTCACTCTGTGGATGAACAGAAGATCTGAATCTAAATGTAGTCAAATTTATCAATCTTTCTTTCTTAGCCAGTGGTTTTGAGGTCCTGTTTAGGAAGCTTGTGTATGACTTAAGGCTGTCATCTCCTAGAAGTTTTATTGTTTGCTGTTCATAGAGCTTTCATTAATCTGGAATTGATTTTTTTTTTTTTGGTATGGTATGAGAAAAGGGGTCAAATTTTACTTTTTCATATGGATTTCTGATTGACCCAGTACCACTGCTCTGGAGAGCTATTTTGTTAGAAATCAAGTGTCTGTATATGTGTCAATTTACTTCTGGACTCTAAAATGGTCTGTCGGTCTATCCTTGTGCCAATACCACATTGTCTTAATTACTGTGGCTTTAAAATAAATTTTGCTACCTGGTATCAGGAATATTTTGACTAATCTTGGCCTTTTATATTTCTGCGTGTTTGAATTCCATAAGGTAAAAAATGTTGGAATTTAGACTGAGATCGTTTTGAATCTATAGGTCAATTTGAGGAGAATCGGCATCTTTATAACATCGAACCTTCCAATCCTTGACTATATTATATCCCTCCAGTTATTTAGGTTTTTTAAGATATCTCTCAATAAAATGTTATAGTTTTCTAATTAGAGTTCTTTGATATCATTCATGTAATTTATTTCATATGATTTATTAGCAGCCACACCATTTTACATTCTCACTAGCAATGTATGGGGATTCCAGTTTTTCCACATTCTCATCAATATGAGTGACATTTTTTTGATGTTATCGCAAATGTTACCTTTTAAAATTTTTATTTTTTTTACTTTGTTATCGGTACGTAGACATAATTTTCATATTGTACTTCTGTCTAGAAAGTTTGCTAAAATGATTTATTAATTTGAATGACTTTCTGTGAATTATTTAGAATTTTCTACATTCACAATTATTTTTAGTCTGAAAATAATAATTTTATTTCTTTGTTTAAAGTTCTTTTTTTATGTTGAATTGGAAGACAATATTAAGATGGCAATACTCCCTAAAGTAATCTATAAATCCAATGCAATCTCTAATAAAAGCTCAACAGCTCCCCCCTTTTTTTTTGCAGAAATGGAATACCTGACCTTAAAATTTATCCATAATTGCAAGGGTTCCCAAATAGCCAAAATGATCTCGAAAAAGAAAAACAAAGTCAGAGAACTCAGACTTCCCAATTTCAAAACTTACTACAAAGCTACAGTAATCAAAGCAGTGTGTACTGGCATAAAGATAAACATAATAGATTGATAGAATAGGATTGAGAATCAACCACTACACCTAAACATTTATGGTCAATTGATGTCAAATGATTTTCAACAAGAATGGGGTGCCAAGATCATTCAACAGGGGAAAAAGCAATCTCATCGTTAAATTATGTTGGATAACTGGATATCCACATGCAAAAAATCAGGTTGGAACCTTAATTCACACCATATACAAAAATTAATTCAAAATTGATCAAAGACATAAATATAAGAGCTAAAACTATAAAACTCTTAGCAAAAAATACAGAAGTAAATCTTCATGATAGTGGATTTGGCAATAGTTTCTTAAATATGATACCAAAAGCACAAGCAACGAAAGGAAAATAGCTAAATTGGACTTCATCAAAATTAAAATTTGGGGGGCATCAACAGATACTTTAAGGACATGAAAAAGACAATCCATGGAATGGGAGTAAATATTTGCAAATCATATATCAAGAATACACAAAGAATTGATGCAACTCAACAACAAAAAGACAATCCAATTAAAAAATGGGCAAAAGATTTGCATAGACAGTTTTCCAAAGATGTACAAATGACCAACAAGCACATGGAAAGATACCCAATGTCATCAGCAATTAGGGTAATGCAAATCAGAATCACAGTGAGATACCGCTTCATAATCACTAGGATGGCCATTTTAAAAGTGGAAAATAACGATTGTTGATGAGAATGTGGAAAAACTGGAATCCTCATACACTGCTGGTGAGAATGCAAAATGGTGTGGCTGCTATGGAAAATAGTATGGTGGTTCCTCAATAAGTTAATCATAAAATTACCATAAGATGCTGCAACCCAAAAGAACTGAAAACAGTGTTCAAACAAACACTCGTACACAGATATTTATAGCAGCACTAGTCACAACAGCCAAAAGGTGGAGACAATCCAAAAGTCCTCCAACGGATGAATGAACGAACAAGATGGGGTTTACCTACAACGGAATATTGACTTGTTACAAAATGGATAAACCTTGAAAACATTATGCTGAGTGAAAGAAGCCAGACACAAAAGGCCACATAGTGTATGAATCTATTTATATGAAATGTTCAGAATAGGGAAATCCATAGAGACAGAAAGCAGATTCCTGGTTGTCAAGGGCTGGGTAGGATGAAACGTTCTGGAACTAGATATGGATGATGGTTGAACAGCTCTGAATGTACAAAAAGCCACTGAATTTCACACTTTAAAATAGTTAAAATGGTGGGAGAAAGTCTGAAGCGATTCAATACCTTTACCTTCTCTTCTGAACCACAAGGACCGTAACACTTTAATTCTGATCATCTCCTCCTGATTTATGTACTTTTGTATATTTGGGGGATTACTTTTTATCACCACAAGACATTCTTATTGTTTTATTCAGCCAATATCTATTTAGCTTTATCCACATTTTAAACTCTCACTTTGTTCATTAATTCTTGGATGTGAGACATTCTATATGAGATCAGCTTCCTTATGATCGAAGTAAATTAAAATTTTCCTTTTGTGAAGGTCCGTTGGTGGCAAAGTCTTCTATTTTTTGTTTGTCGGAAAATGTCTTTTTTTGCCCACCTTGCCCCACCCCATTGAAAGATATAGTCGCTGAGTATATACTTTTAGGTCAACATTGCAGATGAAATGTAGCTTCAGCTTGACCTCGTAGGGTGCACTGGAGTATAATTTGCACCTCAGAGCCTGTCTCGCCTTCAGGATCCAAGATTCCTACCCTTGCTCTATCAGTCTTTGGCCATGGTCTGTTAGGGGTGGTGGGGACAGGCTTAATAACCGTCAGGTACCTGAGTCAGGCAGTGCCCTGGAAAACATTGCAAGCGGAAGTCTCTAAAGCCTCTAGTCAAAGTAGCCGGGGGACCAGTTCAAACCCTGAACTGGTGAAGGAGATCCCAGAAGATCTGAGCAGTGCAACTACAGCATCTGCTGTGGTCCACCTCTTGCACCACCCGAACCCACTTATTTCTTAGATTCACTACATTCTGCCACAGCTTCTCCAGGATTCTGGTTGATCCCTACTGGATACCCTACTGGATCACTTGAGTGCCAAGCATATTACTTTCTGCTCCTACTGCGTAGTGGCAACCCCAAGTCCTCAAGAATATCAGGGGCAATTACTCCTGCTATTATGGTAACTCCTATCTACGAGGTCAAAAAAGAAAGAGTGCTAATGGCTCACAAGATCGAGTAAGCATTTCTCGCTTGACCTTTCTGTTTTCATTAGGACAGACTCTACCCAGTTCTTAGACCCTCTCTCCTACCTTCTTGAGAGAATACACTTCCACGCTTCTGCTATTGTTGCTGTGTGGAGCTGAATAGAGTATCGCAGATCATGGGATTAAACTACTTTTCAAATTGTCTAATTTGATAGTTTCTTAAGTAATCTTCCTTAGTTTAGCACCTCACTTGTACCTCCACTTCCAGAGTTACCGAAAGCCACCAATTCCTGGCTGTTTTGGAGGGTTCTGTGGTGCAAATCCAGTTGTTTCTTTCCCAATTCACAGCCTAGGACCCTGCTTTGTAGGTTTTCTAAGTTAGTTGCCAGTTATATATTTTCTCCTTTCTAAAATTTTATTACCCTGGTCTCCTCTTCTTTAAGGCTTTATGAAGCAGATCCCCCACTTTAAAAAATTTTATGGGTATTTTATTGGAGTTTCAGAAGAGAGTGAAGGTTAAGCCTTTCATTCAATGTACTACCTTTAGTTAAAAGTCCTCAAGCAATTTCAAAAGAGTGATAACAGGCTTCTGGAAGAGCATGGGGAGGAGTGCCATGCAACCAATATGAGCAAGATTCATGGGAGGAAAAAGCTCCCCCAAAGAGATCATGTCAAGGATACCACTTGAGTTTCTGGTTCGGTGAATAGTCATGCCAGATAATGAGTGGAGATTTAGGAGAGAGGACAATTAATATGATATGTGGGACATTCGAGGGAAGGTGTACGGTAGGCACTTGGATATTTAGATGGTGCACATAGGAGAAAGGTTTGCATAAAAAATAGAGATATGTGGATATACATACTTTGGCTGGAACGAATCTTGGATCGCATTGAGGACATGTTTTCTTCATATCTCTAAATGTTTCCTTACTGTCTTGTTGAATTGAAGATTGCGATAGAGAATTATGAAGTTTAAAAAGTACTCTTTGGGTTGCAAGTGACAGAAACTCAACTTTTTGCTTAGGACCAAAAGAGAATCTTGGTTCACAAAACATGGACCAAGTAGGAATGTGAGAGGGGCACTTTCCCAAAGGAAGGGATGCTAAGTAGACAAAAAATAGATGACCACCATTGCTATCACTCTAATTCTTTCTTCTTTGTAAATAGTCTATCTTGACAGGATGTTTCGAACATTTTATTCTTACTTATAAAATAGAAAAGCATGCGACTGAAATTCCTGGTCTTGGTGAGCAATATGGATGAAATAATACCCACGAGTTCTGGGAGTGCTATGTCAGTCATCGGCCTTGGATTAGATAGCCAAGGAAGGAGGCTAGGAATAGTTAGAATCAGTTAATAAACACGAAAGTCTATATTTAATCTGTATCTCATCATCATAAATCTGGGTTTCTACATACTCTACTGCAATGGATACAGAGCTTTTCTATAACATTGAGAGATAGACTTGTTTTAATATGTATCTTTGAAAAATTGTTGACTTGTAATCTTGAGATTACGTTTGATAATATGTTTGTGACAGAAAATTATATGGGTTCACTTAAAGTTACAAACTGTAGTTGTCATAAGAGATTGAATTTGCTCACAAATTTCTTATAATTAACTTACTATGATCTCAGTGATCTTGTAAATAACTCAACCAGCATTATAAAACGATGTGGATTTTTCGGCATTAACAAGTGTCTGTTTTCCTACTTGACTAGGTTTATGCCGGTAAACAATGCACAAGCTCATTCTTCTACATTATCTCTAGAATTTTTTATTATTAGTTTCCAGTATACAGTACATCGATTAGACATTTATATAGTTTATGAAACGATCCCCTTAATTACTCTTTCTCTCCTCTGGCCCTCCATCTAGCCATTCCATTACTGCTGACTGCATCCCCTATGCCATGCTCCCCATCCCCATGACCATCTATCAACTACTAATTTGTGCTTTTTTAACCCCTCACCCCTTTCTCCCAGCCCCCCAACTTCCCTCCTCTCTCCCTGGAATTTAACATTGGTCCCAGGACATGTTCTGTTCTGGTCTTTAATTCTGTCTTGCACTAGGAGATCTGAAGACTCAAATTTGTATTATTATTATCATTATTATTATTATTATCATTATTATATTATTATTATTATTATTTTATCTCAAAGACATTTTCTCCTATTGTTTTATTTGACCACATCCATTCTAATCTTTCCTTCTGGATTTTCAATTTCTATTGTGGTTAAGAACACTTAACATGAGATCTACCTTCTTAACAAATTTTGAAGTGCACAACACATTATTGTTAACTATAGAAAACATGCTGCCCAGCAGATCTCTGGAACTTACTTATTTAGAAAAACTGAAACTATACCTGTTGAATGGCAACTCTCCCTTGCTCTCTCGGTCTCTCTCTCCATAAGGTCTTCTCCTGGATCAAGACTTCGTTTCTAATTTTTAAAATTTTACTTCACCGCTCATAAATTATATCAGTTTTTACTCTGAGTTCAATTTAATCTGGTCTTCTAACTCAGTAATTTGTTTTTCTAAAGTGTCCATCCTGCTATTCAGTGCCTCTATTTTTTTTTTAATATCATTGTTCACATTTTTATTTCCAGTGTAAAAACAACAACTCTCAAAGGCATCTGTTTGTATATGTCAATGTTTTATTTAACTGGTTATTGAGGAAAGCAGCAGGAAGACAAAAGAGCTGGTTCCAAAAACATTTAGAGATGTATATAGTCAATGGGAAAAAAAACAAGATTATTAAATTAGACATAAGAATGTTTAACTTTTTACAGAAAATAAAACCATATCACCTTTGGGGTTAACTTTTCTATCAGGCTACAAAGCAAAACAACTTGTCGTTTTATGTAAATTAACCTCTAACTGTAACGGAATCTTATAGGACTATAAACAGTTTGCACCTTCATCAGTTGTGGATTCTGATTATACTGTGACAGATCAGGGCCAAGCAAAATTATTAGAAAATGCTCTAGCATGGGGGAAAAAAAACAGCTGTTCTCTTGCCTTTTCTGAGATTGCAACAATATTTTCTCTTATGCTAGGAACTCCTGTTTTCAAATTGCCCTGGATTGCAAACTATGGGTTTCCTCCACCTGATCTATGGGCTTGTCCTGGCCTCTAGCCCCATTTACCATACAGGAGATGTTTGTGAATCAGAGTGAAGTGGGCAGGCATATGTAAGAAGCAGTAAACCCCTCAACACCTTCTCTCTCAACCATGGTGCAAGGTGGGGTTCTTCTCATGTGGTGGGTGTGGCAGGCTGAAGTGTTTTCTCTCTGCTTTTACCAGCTCAATTTTCTTCTGACTTCTTGATTTTTCAACTATATAATCGGGACTCTAGTTTTCAGTCCTGGTATAAAATTTCCCCGTTACATTTTTGTTGTGTCAAAAAATAGCTGAGAGAGGGAGTAAAATGAATGTATTATTAGAATTATAATGTATTACCTATCCCAGATAGCCATGGACTTTCCTTATTTTTCTATGGAAATATTAAGAATATGTTCTCTTTTAAGCCTATTATGATAATTACCTTTCTTGGTCACCACCATTTCAAGGGGACATTGTCATTTTATTTCAAGGTTCTCAATATTTCTGTGATCCTATTACTATTTTTTGGTTGTCGATTAGAATGAAGACCAAATGGTTTTATTTCTACATCCTTCTGAGATTTTGAAAGCCATTCGGCCCTTAAAAATCTTATTAAGCCTTTGGACACTTCTGCCAGATAAATGCACATATGCATTCATAATGCTGTGTCTTATTCAGCGGATTTGTGGGCTCTTGAATCCCATCTACGAGCCTCAGCTTAAGACCACTAGTTTTTGTGATAAGAATGTACCACTAACAATGCCCCAAGATGACAAAATACGATAATTACATCTATCTTTAAGGAGGCAAAAATAAACTTTAATGTAGTGGTTCTTATATTATCTCTATTTTGCAGATTGTCAAAAATGACTTGCCTTTTACTTTAAGGCTGTGTTTTGTTCCATGCTCGACCAGGATAATTAAAAAAAAAAAAAAAGCGAGTTTTATTTTAAGTGTATAAACCCTAATCTGAAATGCTTACATCATGAATATCTTCTGCCAACTTTAAACACATTGTTTTTCCACAGAGGAGGAAGTGGCGGCTGTGTGAGAGACCTAATTTGTCAGGAAGAGAATGCTTTCCAGATGGGTTTCCTCATTTTTCCTTGCCTAATCACACTGGAAGGGACGAGCAATCGGGGAGCAGCCACAGCAAATGCTCAAGAGTTAAACAGGCTGTAACGCTCCCAGAAAATGCAGGATTAATGACGATTAATTTGGGAGGCTTCGGAGCAGCGTCTGCTTGGACCATATAAACCGATGGTGCCATAGGCAGGGCAGGGCAGGGCAGGGCAGGAAGTAACCCAGAGGCCAGGCTCAGAGGTAGAAGGCAAGTCTGCGAGGGATGCTGGACTGGAGTGAGGGAATGGCCTGGGCCCAGGAGGCAGGGGCAAGGGGATTGGCAAGGGCTTTGCTAAAACTGGGACAGTCCAGGCCAAACTGGGGTGGTTGGTTATCTTAGTGGTACCATGTTAACAGGGCTGGGAGGGCACTTAAGACAATTCTGTAAGATCATATATCATAGAAACAATTGTATTTTATTACCTTTTATGGAGGAAATTCTATGTTATAGGGTTTTATTGGGTTAGGAGAATTTATGAAGGTCTCAAAACTATTCCCTTGAAAATGCCAAAGGTCTCATACTTTATTTCCCATCATGCCAGTACAACTGCTGTGCCTCGCAGCCCAGAACCTCCAGCCTCAGGGCGATCTGGTGCCCCCAGCTCTGCGGGTGAATTCTAAGGTAGCGAGTCAGTAGCGGTGGGTCTAGAGAGTTCACCACGGGTGTGGAGGAGTCTTGATTTCCCTGAAAAACCTGAAAGAGGAAAAATATCGCTTATGAGTTGTCTGACAGGAAAAAAAAATGACGTTTCCCCAACATGGCCAGGGAAAGTGGGTGTGACGTGGAGAGTTAAGAGTGTTCTTTGTCTTGGGTTCCTGGATATCGCTAACCCATTTTATCACAAGAGCCTTTCTGTTTAGAATGTGGTTCTTTCTGTTTAGAATGCTCTTACCTCTTCTGTTACCCCTTTTTTTTATCCTTTGGGGTCTCAGTTTAAATGTCATCCTTTTAGAGAGATCGACACCATCTAAAATAGGACATTTGTTGACTCTAAATCTCAACTTGTTCTTTTTCCTCATAGCGTTCAACATCTTCTCGTTTATCTGCTTACAGGGTTATTGCTCCCTCCGCTTTCCTCGCCAAATGTCAGCTCCATGAGAACAGACACCTTGGTCACTGATCTGTCTTCCATGCGCAGCATATATAGCACAATGTATTATACATGACACATATACTATAAACATTTGTTAAAGTTTGGGAAAATGTTGGAGAAACATTAAGGTCACTGTTCTGTGATTCTTTGACAACTGTTGATCGTTTATTTGGAGGCTTGCACATCTGTGAGACTTATTCCTTGTTATTTTCCCTCAAGTTTTTATTTTGAACTATTATCAAACTCAAGAAATTGAAAGAACAATACAATGAACTTAAGCCATTCAACTAGATTCATTAATTGTTAACATATTGAGATATTTACTTTCTACATACACGTGCTCTCTCTCTCTCTTTCTCTCTCTCTCTCTCTCTCTCAACTACTTGAAAGGAAGTTGTAAACATCATGTCATTTACTCCCAAATACTTCAGTGTGCCAAAGCTAAAAATAGGGTCATTCTTCTACATAACCAACCACAGAATAACATTATTATACCTAACAAATATAATATTGATATCACAACGATACCCTTTATACAGTTTTTCCAATCCAGAATTTAATAAAAGATCACATGCTGTATTTATTATATCTCTTTGAGTCTCCTTTACTCTAGAACAGACTCCAACTCTCTGGTCATTTTTTGTCTTTCACGACATTGACGTTTTTAAAAGTCCAGGACCATTGCGTTGTCGCATGTCCCACATTCTAATTTTGTGTGACTGTTTTTTCATTATTAGATTTTGGTTAAATGTTTTTAGTAGGTGATGTGTCCTTCCTATCATATCACATCAGGGGACACGTGATGCCAGTTTGTCCTATTACTCATGATGCAAAGTTTGATCACTCGGTTAAGGTGGTGTTCACCAGATTTCTCTGTATAAAGGTCACCATTTCCCCTTCCTAACAAATAATCGTGGAGTGACAATTTAAGACCATGTCAATATACTGTCCCCCATCAAACTTTCATCCATTGGCTTAAGCATCCATTGAAATTCCTTACAATCAATTAAATAGTATATCGAGAGTTGCAAGCTGATTTCCTCATTTTTTCATTTCTTCTACATTTTTATATCATGGCTGAAGGCAGGGGCAAAGAAACTGAGCCAAACACACAATCGTGTTTAACCTTCTGTTTGGAAGAGGTGAATGCTATGTCTACTTAAATTCCATTAGTCCAAATGAGTGCTGTTGCTAGGCCCAAAGTCAATGGTGTTTTCAAGGAAGGAGGGAGTGAAAAATCAAGAACAATAATACCTTTTATCTCATCTGCCATTTTATGTTCATTTAGAAATTCCTTATATTTTCTTGTTCTAGCAATAAGAAGTGATTCTATGTAGGAGGAAGTAAGAGCTTTGGGTGGCTAATTAGGTTTCTTAGTCCAGGAGTACCCTCTACTGTTGATAAAGTGAAGTGCAATTTCTTTAACAGATGGGACAGGAAAAGGTTTTTTTTTTTTTCTTTCGGGTTTTAATACTTTTTATTTGCATATTTCAAAATTGTGCATAATTTTATGAACAATAAAGTTGTGCGTAATTTTATGCACGATAAAGTGCATCATTAAAAATGACAGTCTGATTAAACTGCATTTTCCAGCCTGCAGGACACCTTGGAGCAGCTTGATTTTTACTCTAGATTTCACTGTCGTCCCACCCAGCTTCTGCCTTCACCAACATGCAAGTTCTTTTCCTTCTCTGCCAGCCAGACAGGCAGGTGGGAGAGGCAGGTACGGCCTTCGTTGTCAGTAGTTCTTTGATGTGAAAAGGGCAGCACAGTCATTTAAACTTGATCAACCTCTTTGCATCTTACAAGATTAAATAGCTAAAAGAAGGAAAATAAGAAGGTACGGCTTGTGGAATGTACAGTGCCTATTGGCGGTGCGTACCTCCTTATGATCCACCTGCTTGCTTCTCCTGTTTGTTTCTTTTGAAGGCAGTGGAGTTTTCTCTGGCGTTTCTTTCTTCTTCAATTTCGACTTATCGAATTTTTCAATCTCAGTCGTATTGGGCTTGTCAGACCTGGTTCCAGACGAGGTGGAGCAAGGCACACGAACGACTGAGTCGAATCTGCTCAATGGTGGTGGCAGAGTGCTGGAAGAGTTTTGTTTCTTGTGATTTTATGATTTGTTTTTGCTTTTACTTAATTTCCACCACGTGACTTTTTTTTTTTGGTTCATCGCCAAGCCTCCAATATGTGTATCCCCCTTCACCAAAAGTAGTGACTTTCCAAATCTGCCGCCTGTAGGCCCGCAGACTTTCAAGCTATCTAGGGAGTAGATCTATCCATCTGTCCCCACTGATGCCACATAGATCACAGACAAACCAGTCTGTGATCACCCTAAATTCCCGATCCGCAAAACTGTGACCAAGTTCTGGGGAAGTCTGTTACGCAGCAATACCAAACTGGCACAGTGGGCATCCTTTTCTTATTTTCAATCCCAAAGGGAAGCCTTCTACAACATGTGGCCTTTTATGTCTGGCTTCTCTTACTTAGCATGCTTTTGTTAGTTTTTCATTAATAGATGTTTATCCATAGATGTTAGTTTTATCCACGCTGCAGCATGTATCAGTACTTTCATCTTTTTATGGCTGAATAACATTCCATTGTATGGATGGACCGAATTTTGTTGATCCATCAGTTGATGCTCATTTGGGTCATTTTCACCTGTTGGCTATTATGAACAATGCTGCTATGAGCATTCATGTACAACTTTTCGTTAATTGCTTATTTTCACTTCTTTTGGGTACCTTCCCAGCAGTGGAATTGCTAGATCATTTGGTAATTCCATGTTTACCTTATTGAGGAATCACCAAGATGTTTCTTAAAGTGGCTGCCCCGTCTCACCTTCCTATCAGGAATGTGGGTTCCAATTTTTGTATATCTTTGCTAAGACTTTTTATTTTCTGTATTTACAAAAAAATATAGCCGTCCTAGTGGGTGTGAAGTGATATCTCATTATGGTTTTGATTCGCATTTTCCTAATGACTAGTGATGTTGATGTTCATGTGTTTGTTGGCCATTTGTATATCTTCTTTGGAGAAATACCTATTGAAGTCCTTTGCCTATTTTTAAATTTGGTCATTGTTTTGTTGTTGAATTTTGAGTTCTCATATCCTAGATACTAGACCCTTTATCAAACATAAGACTGGCAAATATTTTCTCTCATACAGCGGGTTGTCTTTTCAATTTCTTGATAGTGTCCTTTGATATACAAAAAGTTTTCTGAAGTCTACTATATCTATTTTTCTTTTATTGCTTGTGATTATGGTGTCACATCTAAGAAAGCATTGTCAAATCCAAGGTAATCAATATATACCCCTATGTTTTCTGCTAAGAGTTTTATTGTTTTAGCCCTTATATTTAGGTACTTGATCCATTTTGAATTTTTGTGTGTGAGTATGCTATGTAGTAACTTAATTCTTTTGCATGTAGATATCCAGTTTTCCAGCACTATTGGTCGAAGAGACTATTCTTTTCCCATGGAGTGGTCTTGGCACCCTTATTGAAAATCAGTTTACCACAGAAGACATATAGGTTTATTTCAGTTATATTTCACTGATCTATCTTTAGTTATATTTCAGTTATATTTCAGTTATATTTCAGTTATGGACTTCAGTTATATTTCACTGATCTATCTTTATGTCAATAACACACAGTTTTGAGGACTGTAGCTTTGTGGTGAGTTTTGAAATCGGGATGTGTGAGTTCTCCAACTTTGTTCTTTTTCAAGGTTGTTTTGGCTATTCCAGGTCCCTTGTAATTCCACATGAGTTTTAAGATCAGCCCATCCATTTCTACACAAATGTCCCTTGGGATTTTGATAGGGATTGTACTGAATCTGTAGATAACTTTGAATAGTATTGCCATCTCAACAATATTAAGTCTTCCAATCTGTGAACCCAAAATATCTTTCTATTTTTTTAGGTCACCTTTAAGTTTTTCAGCTATGTTTTGTAGTTTTCAGTGTATAAGCCTCACACCTCCTTGATTAAATTTAGCCCCAGAAATTTTATTTTTTTCTGTGCTATTGTAAATGAAATTGTTTTCTTAATTTCCTTTTCAGAGTTTCCATTACTAGTATATAGAGACAACTATTTTTTTGTGTGTGTGTGGATCATGTATCCTGCAACTTTGCTGAATTCATTTATTAGCTCTAATAGTTTTCCTGTGGATTCATTAGGATTTTCTACATATAAAATTATATCATTGTCAGAGAGAGATAGTTTTACGTCTTTATTCCCAATTTGGATGTCTTTTATTTTTTTTCTGGCCTAATTTCTCCTGAAGGATGAGCCAGGTGAAAGGGTCAGTGGGAAGTACCCAGCAGAACTGTTCTAGGAAGAAGAAACAGTGTATATAAAAGCCTGTCGTGAGAAAGAACATGCTGTTTTTAGGGAACTGAGAGTTTCTTAGTGTGGGTGGAACTTAGCGAAGGAGCAAGTGACAAGGAACTATACTAGAGAGACTGGCAAGGGTCACATCATTTTTGGTGAAAAAGAAAATAAACGAGACCATAGAGATGAAGTATTCATTCTCTCATAACTCATGAGGTAGCAAGACTTTCTGTCATCTCCTCTAATTAGCATAATTTGTTGAGTTATCTAGCAAACCAACATCAAGAAGGAAGATTGTGTGGATCGCTAAAGTTAAAGGTCAGTGAAGCCTGGGAATCTAAGTTGTTGATAAGGGTTCGGACACCATTAAGCGTTTGGCGACAACTCATTCTTCTTTATCCCTCTGATTCTGGTGTCATCATAATCCTTGATGACACCAACATTCGTGAGGACAATCAACTTTTGGCTCTACTCTGCCCTTTCCTGGTGATTATCCGTCCTTGCTTAGAGTCACTGTGTCCTCCCAGAATGCCTTTCATAATGACCTATTACTATAGATTCTTAGAGAAGTTTACCCTGAAAGTTTGGTCGTATATCGACCTTGCTATGTTTCTAAATGTCAAGCTCTAGGAGAGGTCTTGTGCCTTTCCTATGAGATCAGCATACCTTTACTTTGCCATTCTGAAGAAACAGAGTCCAGTTCTGGCCATCTTGACTACTGGAGATGAGGAACTCCTTCACATACATGCTGGTAAGGAGAGATTTCACTCCCTGGGTGGCTATTCCTGTAACTTTCATTGTCTTCTGGAAGTCCACTTGCAGCCACTCTTCTGGGTTATTCACCTGAGGAAGTTAGTTAGACTAGTATCCTGTTGATCACTATTTGCTTCAAGAAATTCCCAAATCCCTTCTTTTTAACCATATCACAACACTTACACTCTGAATTTTAATTGTCTGCTTGTCAGTCTCCCTTTTTAGACTCTAGGGAACTCGAGGGTTGACATTTTTCAGGGTCAGCTATTTAATGGGTGCCCAGTAATGTTTACTGAATTAATATATGAGCCGTATATAGATTGACTAGAGTATCAAAAGTCTGATAATATGTTATACTACCTATTTTGTTCAAATGAAGACCCTGGAGGAGCACAGAGCATTTTAACTCCATTCATCCCCAAATTGTTCAGTACATGACTGTGACCCTTTCCTTTGAGGAACTGAGAAACCTGCAAAGAGGGCTAATTATTGACATTTCTCTAAGACTGGACTTCAGCTACTACAATTCTTTGACAGATATTAGCTCAGTACTGAATATCAAGATTGTTCCAGGAGGTTCAATTAGGGATTATTTCCCCAATGAATGCTGTGTGCGATCACGTGGCACTACTAAATATCTGTGGGTTTTTCTGCCCATGGTCAACCTTCCTTGACACTCTTTGGGAACAACCAAGTGACAGAATTACCTCTGAAGAAACAGTCAAGGGCTTCCCTTATTCTTCCCCAAACACTACTCCCCACTCCACATCAGTTAAGTGGCAAATTTGTTGCCTCTTACCTGGGGTCTCCAGGCATTAGTCCTCCCCTGGAGGTGAAGTCGGGCTTGTGAAGGAGACCAGGTGGCAAACATATTGTTTAAGTAGGATGAGGCAGTAATCTGTGCATCTGATATTGCTTTATTCTCCATTCCCAGTGGGATGCTGCAACCTCAAAGAAATGAAAGGAAAATGTAATCGCTGATACTCTAGGGCTACTGTCATCACGATGTTACTTCCCGGGCATCAACTTTTGCACAGAATCTGTTATTGTTAACATACTCCCTGTCTTAGGGTCAGCTCTGTTCAGCTTTGTTTGACATTGATTTGCCTTGTTAATAGTAGTGTAGGAGGTGCCTGCCCTTGGGGAATAACAAAGTCCTGGGTTTGTCCAGCACTGTGCTGATTTTAGCATTAATAGTTCTGTGTCCTGAGAAATCCTTTCAGTCTCGGGAGAACTAGGATGGTTAATTATCCTACTCATGGTTGGGAGGAGGAAGGATATGAGATGACTTGGCACTTACTGTTTAAATCACAGCCCATCAACTCCATGCGAAGAGTACTGCGGATACTGTAGTGTGTTGGGTGCAAACGGATGTACCGAGCAATAATTGGAGGGTTAAAAACATTGTGTTTTATCCCAGATGAGTCCACGTTGCCAAAGAAGACCTATAGGGAGGGATTAGCACAGATGCGTGGAAAGCGAAGACAAAGAGCAATTCTTTCCAATCATAACGTCCTTCTAATTTTGCTTTGTGCATTTCTCAAAAGCACTCAACACTCAAAACCATTCTAGCAAGATGGATGTTAAGATAAGAGTACATGAAGGAGAAAAACACCAAGAAGAAGAATGGAATAAGAGAGATCAGGTCTGGGCAGATGAAGTAGTCTATTTTGAGGTCCTGTAAAAGGCTCACTAACTTTGAGCAAGCCATTTAGGGCTTTGCTAATCCACTGTAGGCCACAGAGCAGTAGCAGCATCACCTGGGAGCAATTAGAGCTGTAGTATCTTGGGCCCTATTCCAGATCTACCAAATCAGAACGTGGAGTTTGAGAAGCACTATTTTAGGGCAGGGTTAGCTGTGAAAGAGGACTAGGGGTTGGCACTTGGAGTGACCTTCCAAGAATAGGGGCTGTGTGTGTGTGTGTGTGTGTATGTGAACTGTGGGACTTTAATTAGTGATTCCCTGTGTTGAATTCATGAGAAACATGTTAATATCCAAAAAAAAATGTGAGTTTTAGAACGTTGACATGTCTAGATCCTAGAGAAAAGTACATCATTTAAAGGAAAAGGGATACAGTTTGAGAAATGTGGTAGTATTGCCAATTCAATGCCTACAGTTAAAACATGGCATATAGTATACAAAAGTTGAAAACCATCTCTCATAAAATATCTGGTATTCTGTATTTGCTTGAATACTCTAAAATAGGAATCAGTGTAAGTCTGTTACATAATCAGAGTTACAGTATTATGGGAATTAAAAAAATTCTGCCATGTAACAATTTTTATTCCTATGGGATAAAAATATTAGTAAATTTATAGCATTGTCCCAGAAGTCATAGCATTAGTTTTGATAAATATATCTGCTCCACTTTTTTATTCAATTCTTGTGTCTTAATTAGAAACCTTTTTAGGGAGACAATGTATTAATTCAACAAATAGCTAATGGCTACACAAATTCTAGATTCCATGTATTATGTGCCAGGAACTGTGCTAGGTGGCTTCACTGATGAATTCTACTAAATGTTTAAAGAAAGATTAATGCCAATCCTTCTTGAACTCTTCCAAAAGCTAGAAAAGGAAGACAAACTTCCTAATTTACACTACAAGACCAGTATTACCTTGATACCAAATTCAGACATATATACCACAAGAAAAAAAATTACAGACCAATATGGATGCAAAAATCCTCCTAAGAATTTTAGCAAACTGAATCCAGCAGTATACTATAAATTTACATTCCATGTCCAGGTGGGAATTATTCCAGGAATTCAAGGATGGTTCGACATAAGAAAGTTGATTAATCAATAGCACATTAATAACATGAAGGAGAAAAAACCCACACGATCGTCTCAGCTGATGCAGAAAAAGCACTACACAATATCCAACAACCTTTCCTAATAAAAACCACCCAGAAAAGTAGGAATAGAAGGGAAATTCCTCAACGTAAAAAAGAGCATTTAGGAAATTCCTATAGCTAATGTCACACTCGATGGGGGAAGACTGAAAACCTTTCCCTTAACAGCAGGAACAAGACAAGAACATTTGCTTTAACTGCTTCTATTCAAGATTGTAATGGAAGTCCTAGCCAGAACAAGAAGGCAAGAAAAAGAAATAAAAGACATCCAAATTGGAAAAGAAGTAAAACTATCTCTATTCTCAGATGACACATTATATTTTAGAAATCCTTAAAGAATCCACAAAACACTATTAGAGTTAATCAATGAATTAAACAAAGTTGCAGGGGACAAGATCAACATACAAAAATCAGTTGTACTCCTAAATACTAGCAACGAAAAATCCAAAATGAATTTAATAATTCTGTGTAAAGTAGCATCAAAGGAAAAATACACATAAGAATAAATTTAGCTAAGGAGATGCAAGACTCGTGCACTGAAAACTGTAAAGCATTGCTAAAAGAAACTAAAAATGACCTAAAAAATGGACAGCTATCAGCATTCACGGGTTGGAAGTCTTAAGATTGCTAAGGTGGCAATACTACACTAAATTACCTGCAGATTCAATGTAATCCCTATAAAAATCCCAGTAATTTGTTTTGTAGAAATCTAAAAGCCAGTCCTAAATTCATATGGAATTCAAGGGGCTTCGAATAGGCAAAATAATCTTGAAAAAGGAAAAAAGTTGGAGGACTCACACTTCCCTACTTTAAAACTTAGTATAAAACTGCAGTTTTCAAAACTATGCGATGCTAGCTTAAGGACAGACACATAGATCAATGAATAAAATTAAGAGTCCAGAAGAAAATGTATAAATCTATTCAAGGGTGTTCAAACAGATCCCTGTAGAGAAATGCTCACCTTAGGATTATTCACAACCGCCAAAAGGTGGAAATCACTCAAACATCCATCAACTGATGAGCAGATAGATGCACAACATGTGGTCTAGTGATACTATAGAATATTATTTAGCTAGGAAAAGGAACGAAGTGCTGATTCATGCTAATGTTTGGAGGAACCATAGTGAGAACATTATGCCAAGTGAAAGCATGCAGACACAAAAGGCCACCTATCTATTGCATGATTCTATCTCTAGGAAGTCTCCACAACAGGCAAACCTCTGTGCATGTGAAGTAGGTTAATGGCTGCCTGGGGTCTAGGGATGGGGAAGGAAAGGGAGTGTTGGAGGGAGAGGAGGGGCGAGGAACTACCTGCCCGGTACCGGGGCTTCTTTTGGGGATGGTGTCAGCATTTTGGAACTAGACAACTGTGGCAGTCCTCCAACACATTGTTTTTTCCATACGTACCCATCTAGTGCAAAGTGAGTGTACCTTCAAAGAGAGGGGCCAGTGAGCAGGGCGAGCAGGCTGCTGCTGGAGCCATTTCTTCCCAGGCCCAGGCTCCTGGGCCGGGGCGGGGG
>NW_006441590.1:81882-83584 GCF_000325575.1 Pteropus alecto
GGGGGGTGGGGGATGGAGGGAGGCAGTGGGAAGCAGTGACATAACCACGCATTACCGGCCATGCATCACGGGCCACGCATCCCGGGCCACGCATCACGGGCCACGCATCACAGAGCGTGTGCCTCGACCAATGAGGGGCCAGTCCGTGGTCACTAGGATACAGATTTGAGTTTGTGTACCGTTATTTTCGGACGTTATTTTCAGACTCATTGCACTGCATCGCACATTACAGCATCGCACTGCACTGCAGAGCTAAGCCGATCGCAGAAACCGCAGCCAATATCCAGAATGTCGGGGCGAGGTGGCCGTGGAGGGTCGTCCAGTCGCCGGAGCCGGACCCGTTCCCGCACCGCCAGAGCTGAGCTGGCGTTCTCCGTGAGCCACATTGAGCGTCTCCTGCGAGAAGGCCACTACTCCCAGCGCCTGAGCTCGTCCGCACCGGTCTACCTGGCAGCCATCATCCAGTACCTGACCGCTAAAGTCCTGGAGCTGGCGGGCGAAGAGGCCCAGAAGACCGGCCGCAGGTGCATCACCCCGGAGCTCGTTGACATGGCAATCCACAACAACGCGCTACTGAGCGGCTTCTTCGGGACAACCACCATTTCCCAGGTGGCCCCCCCCTGGGATTAGTTGTCCCACATGCCCTGTGCCCCCGGGCTTCGGCCCTAGGGCACCAAGCCCGCTCACAGTCCGGGCAGCCTAGACCTGTCTGATACTTTTGACAGTCAATAAAAATTGATAAATTGTTTAAATAAAGTCATGTGTGTGCTTCAGTGACTGCGTGGGAGGGAGGTGGTTGTGGGCTGTAACTCGCCGGAGGGATGGGGGTGGTGGGGCTGTGTGCCGGAGGCAGGGGGTTTGGAGTTGGGGATGACAGAGAGGAACAGTCTCTCATGGTGACAGTGCAGGGGGTGGCCCTGGGTGGGAGAGGGTGGCTGGGGTGGGGGTGAGGCCGGGTTACGGAAGACGCCCCCATTGCCTCTGAGCAGTTCAGAGCCCAGCAAAGTCCCCAGAAGGATGGTGCTCATTGGGGTGGAGTGCAAGTCCGTGACTGTGGCGTCGAGATAAGGTGAATGTGCAATGACAACCAGGGCCCTGCAGGGTGGAGGGGTGGACAGAGCGGCTGGCCGCAGCTTTGATGGGAAGATTGAGTGATGGTGGGCGGACACAATCAAGAAAAATGTGAAGTTAAATTATTTTTCATATTTAGTGTTACAAACCTATATACTGGGGAAGGTGTGAGCCTGTAATTTGAAGGACTCATCAGTTCTTAAGTGACCTTTCTGTTAGATATCATTTTTATTACATATCTGGTGCTATATATAAACACCCTAACAAGTGCATTTTATTGGCCAGGACTTTTCCTTGTTTATAATTTTTGCAAGTTTTGTAAAAATAAAATGGCTTTTGATAAAAAAAAAAAAGATGCAAAATAGGAATGAAGATCACGCGAAGATGCAAAATAGGAATGAAGATCACGCGAGATCACAAGTTTCGTTATGGCCGTTTTCCGTTAGAGATGCTAGCGGTGCCCTAACAACCTGAAAAACATGTCCCCTAGCAACAGCGGGCGGTACGCCGGGCCAGGCCCCGCCCCAGGAACCAGCTATTTTGCATATCACCAAGGAAACCGCGGGGCGCGGGGCTCCCCAGCGTGCGCAGTCACGCGGCCAGCCCGAGCGGGACGCAGGGCACGTCGCAG
>NW_006441590.1:85652-96564 GCF_000325575.1 Pteropus alecto
GCCATCCGACTTAGCTTTTCTTAAAATTCAATTTTTTTTTTACAGTGTAGAATCTCATTCTCAATCATTCAGCTTTGGAAAAATGCATCCTTTAGGCTGAAGTTGTATACTGTCGTAATATTTGGGGGTGAGATTTCTGTTTTGCCCTTTTTGGGGGGTATGTGGATGGTTTTCACTGTGAGTTTAGTGCCTCAAAATGGGTGGGACTTTAAAAGTATTCTTTTCTACTTCTATTTCAACAGTGTGGAAGCCATAGGTAAGGAACTACAGGATACGCCCATCTGAGACAGATTGAGCCACTGTTCCTGTGCTCTCACTTGGCTGCTAGGAAGGGTCCTAAAAGCTAGTTCAATTTATTGCATAAGTGGTAAGTGTGCATGCTCCGTTGTGCCTTTGCTTTTTCTGATACGCTACTTTCAAACTGAGCTGCAGCCTGGCTGGCTGCGTAATTGTGTCATGACACGAATGCTTAGGAGTTATGTGACTGGTGATAGTATTTGGATTTGGGCTTTAAAAAGTCCTCCTTAGGCCTCTGGTCTAAACTCATTGCATCGATGAGGTGGGGGCAGGGATTACCAGAGAGCCAGGTATAATTTCTGGAAACGTTAAAGGTTGTTTTCCATTTGCCATTGGCTCATTTATGTACGTCCCTCAAAGTTCATAGCACGGACAGCTGGGCCAGGGCCAGATTTCAGTGGTTTTGACAGTTCTCTTGCTCTATATCAACTTAACATTAAAATTAACAGTGTTCTCTAACATGACCAAAGGTACACATTAAAGGCCATGAGCAGTGTTCTTTTTAACTTGCAAAATCAGTGGGAGAGATCAGCCTTGAAAGGTTCACTGACAATTCAAAAGTAACATTTAGAACATTATAAACTTGAAAATGCTGGCTGTGAAGGACTGATCCTTCAAGGGCTTTGGGGTTCCCCTTATCCCCTTTATGATGAGAAATATTGCTTATGAAAAATAATTTGCGAATGATACAAAGATAGGAAAACATTTGAGATGAACTGCAGTAGAGGAAGATTACTAAGATTGAAATTCACAAATTAGGCAGGCTCAGGGGTGGCAGGGTTTTGGTTAATATCGGCTCTTTAGGTGTCTCTACTGCGAGTAGACTGGACCACCAGTCTGCAGACTTGTGCTGTCAAAGGACCAGATGGAAATATTTTCGTCTTTTCAGTCCAGAAATGGTATATGTTGCATAGTTTCCTTTGTTTTTGCAACTTTAAACATATAAAAGCCATTCTTAACTCATTTCATACGAAAGCAGGGTGTAGTACAAATCCATGAGCTCTCATTTGCCCCCACCCCTTGCTAGAACCTAGAACATAGTATAGGTGACCTTGAACTGTGTCGCTTTACTTACACTCAGATTTTTTTCAGTTGACCTATGCAGTTCAAAGCCACGTTGTTCAAGGGTCAGCTGCTGATTGGGAATCCACATATGCAGAGGGCCTTCTTAAATTATGAGTGGATTTTCAACTGCTTGGGCCATGGGTACCCCAGCCCCCGAGTTGTTCCAGGGGCAACTGTAGTTATGCAGTAACTTAAAGGAATGACCCTTATGAGAGTACTTAAGAACTCTTTTATCGTTATCATTGAACAAGAAAGATTGAAAATCAATGAACTAGTCATTCAATAACTGCAGATTCTAGGGAACAAAGTAAACCAGAAAAAAAATTGAAAGAACCTTTAAAGTTTTGAACAGAAATTAATGAATTAGGAAACACCACCTTCAAATCTACGTTCGATTTTAAGACAAAGAGTGATTCTTTGAATATCCAGTAGAATAGACAAGCACTCGCTAACTCTGATAAAGGGGTAAAAAGAGATCGTGTGTGTGTAGATACAGATATATAGATGATAAGGGAGTTAGAACTCAAATATACACATTTACAGCAGTTAACTACAGGTAGCAAAATCGCACGTTCTCCACATCGAGGCCTGTTCCCCCTAACCTCCCCCTATTGTTTCCCAGAGCTAGTTCTTAAACATTTGCTAGCACGTCATTGAATGTAAGTATAGTTTGATAGCAGGAAAGAAGAAATGAGATCCTATCAAAGATACTCAAAAAACGTTTGATGAAATTCTGCAGCCGTTCCATGTAAAGTAAGAATAGAAGGAAACTTTTAAAATGCGATAAAAAGTATTTGTTTGAAACTTACAGTGAACATTAAACAGTGACATGTGAGCTCCATCCGCATTAAAGTCAGGAACAAGATAGGCTGATTTGTCTCGTGTTTATGCATATATGTCTGTATGGGTGCCTGTGTCTCCGTGCATGTGTATTGATCATCATAAAAACACTTAGGGTGATTGCTATTTCCTGTTTATCAGGTTCTGCCAGCCAGCGTAGTGTCATCAATGTAATGGACTGGTATGGTGTTGTGTGGGGTAGCAAGATGTTTGGAGTCCCTTGGGTCTACAGTTACATTATGACAAAGAATAAGGAAGCTGGCATCACGCTGAAGTCTGAACAGTAAAGTTAATATTACTACTCTTGTTCCTACTTCATAAATGCAAATATATTCTGATTTTGCTCATCAATGGGAATGAAGGGAAAAGCATTTTCCAGGTCTACGTCAGGTGCCTGGGTCTGTGTTAATCTGTTCCAGAGCAGACACCACGTCTGGAATTGCAGTTTTCGCCATCACAGCCTAATTATATTTGTGATGATCTGTCATCTTTCCCTGATTTGTCTGGTTTTTGTAGTGGCCAAACAGGGGCCCTAGTCACCTTCTAGGTGTGGTCACTGAAAGACTCTTACGCAGAGAAGGGATGACTGCTTCAGAGACTGGAGACAGTTGCTTCCTTAGGCAGAGGAGCTCAGGGGAATTTGGAGGTTTGCAGTCCCCAGCCTCATCCGTGCCTGCTTAAATGTACCCAGCCCAGGTCTCAGAGCTTCATTCCTTTCCAGCGGCGCCCTTTCCCTAGCACAATAGACCTGGTGGGGTTATTTGTGACAACCCGGATGGACCTAGAGGGTATTATGCTAAGTGAAGTGTCAGATGAGGAAAACAAATACCATATAATCTCACATGTGGAATCTAAAGAACAAAATAAGCGAACAAACAAAACAGAAACAGATTCATAGACACAGAACAGACTGATGGTTGGCCAGATGGGGGAGGGGAGTTAGGGGGGCTGGGTGAAAAAGGGGAAGGGATTAAGAATAAGAAGTACAAATTGGCAATTACACAATAGCCACGGGGATGCGAAGTACAGCATAGGGAATACAGTCGGTAACGTAGTAACTCAGCGATAGTAGCTGGAAATGGTAGAGAAGGCCACTTTGAGGGGAGCAGTGACCTTCAGTGCGGAGATACAGCTGAACCTTCCATAAGGAGGGAGCCAGGAGAAGGCATGCCTGATCTTACTCTCCTCCCTTCCTCTAATTTCTTGCCAGTGATCTCTGTTGGTGAAACCCAACCAAGAGCCGGAAATAAGGTGGCCTGTAAAGGTCAGGCTCACAGGACAAGGGTAGCGCAGGGAAGCAGGAGAATAGATCTGAACGGGCTAACAGAAGTTTTCTTGCACTGGGCCATCTGAGGACTTTGACCTTTATTCTGAAGACCAAAGGGAGACATTGAAAGGTTTTTGGCAGAGAAACAATGAGATGATTATTCTGAAAAAGACGTGTAGCTTTTATTAGAGAAGAGACTAGTTAGGAATGTAACACACAAGGTCAGGTGTGAGGCGATGGGGCCTTGGGCTATAGTGACAGCAGTAGAAATGAAACAGGAGACGTGAGAGGTGGTACAAAGAAAGAATTGGCGGGATCTGTGGATCACATCGCCAGAGGGAGTAAAAATGAGGGGAGAGCAGATGATGATGCTAAGGTTTTCAGCCTGTTTAATTAAGGGTCTTTGAGCTCACCCCCAGAGAATTCATCATTTCCCAAGGTGTGGAAGATGCATATCTTCATCTCCATTCACAGTTTTGCCCCGAAACTCAGTCCTTACATCACCTGCCTGCTGAGCATTCAACCTGATTGCCCGGCTGTCAACTCGAACTTAGAATACCCGTAAGCAAATTCACAGTCTCATCAATACACCCAGCCCTGAATCACATGTTTCTGTCAGTAAAGCATCTCTTCATTTCCATTATCTATGAGATCCTGACACTACCACTTTTTCGTCTGTATAGCCATAATCACTTCTATTACCTGTAAGTGGAAAACTGCTTTGTGGAGTTAAGTTTGTAGATGCTAGGAGCGTTTGTCCCACATCTGGACTCTGTCAGAAGCTCTTTAAAAGATTCAAGCATTCTCTTGAAAGGGCTAATTACATACCATTAAGGTCCCAGTGGAATTCCCTCGATAACTCTGCCACTTCTTTCCATCAAGACTATACATGATGATAAACTGGGAGATGTAGAGGCTGGAGAACTTCTGACGGGCACCCTGGGTCAGGATGCTGTGTATAATCATTGGTGCCAACAGGTCCACCTGCCAATGGAAACAGTATTTTAAATGCATGTACCTCCTTCTGAAATTAATTATCGGCCTAGGGAGAACCTGGGTTGGCACAGATATGCCCCCCATTACCCTGGACGGGCAGGTGAAGCAGAAACCAGTGTTGAAATGTGGGCGTGCGTGAAGCTGTGCGGTATATGATGGAAGCGAGTAGGTAAAGTGCCTATCGAAATCCCGGCCTACATCCTGGAGAACCAGAACACTTCGAAATCACTGAGCCCCCATTTCCTCTACACACATCCTTTGTGCTGCACGCAAGGACCCGCATAGCCTAGTGCTTTGCCCACACCTCGGCCTTGCCGAAGCCAGTTTCATCCCTTCTCCCCAGACCAGCCCCCATCCTAACGCCGCTGTCCGTGATACGCCGCTACCCCTCCTTCAAATATTCGTTCAGGGCCAATTTCTCCTGCTCAGCCTTTCCTCACTGTCCCAGATTTACTTCTGCCGCTTCCGTGCTTCTACTTCACACTGTATAACTTCACTGTAACAAGCAAGTGCACCTTATCATAAAAGTTTCTTTGCGTATCTGCCTTCCCTCATTAGAGTGAGATCCTTAAGGCAGTGAATCTGTTTGAGTCACCTAACCTCTGTTTCAACCTCTTTATCTGTAAAGTGGCGATAATGATATTTATCTCAAAGGGCTACCAGAAAGATTAAAGAGATAATAGGTGCAGTGTGCTGACTTCAGTGCCTGGCACATACTAACTTAATAAACGTTAGCGTTTGTATTCTCACCAGCCCCAGCATCTAACAGGGCATCTGGTATAATGCCGATGGTTGGCAGATGTTTGGGAATGAATGAGTGAATGATGGCAGGAAGCATGCAAGCATGACAGTGGAGTGTCTCCTATGGAATTGCGGCCTCAGCCGTCCTGACAAGCACATCAAGCTACTTCTCACAGATGCCTGGCACACTCGGATGGGACTGATCACGACTCTTTTGCTTAAGGACTGTCTCTTTCAGAGACGACAAGTTCCATCCATCCACACACTGGTTTATTCAAAGAATAGATTTTTTTTTGCATTCGTGCTGTGGCAAGCACTGTTCTAGTTACTGGGAATACAGTAGTGACCAAGAAAAAAAGCCCTGTCTTCATGGAACTTTAATTTGAGTTGGAGAAACAGATTGTATATCATATATATATTTTTCTTTGTTTACAGCACCAAGTAGTGATAAGTGCAGGAGAAAAATGGAGCAAAGTAACAGGACAGAGAGTGGCAAGGTCTTCGGAAGCTACAGCGCTGTCTTTTCCCAAATTAGATGTTATTTCCAACTGAAGACACTTCCTTTTTCCCCTTGGTTTCACGGCATAAACAACCGAAAGTTCCAGGTACAAAAATCATGACTTTTGTTGAATTGACTTATACTGTTTCTTCCTGTAGCATATATGAAGGGTCTTTCTGGACCACTGACTATTTGTATCTCCTAGTAGTTTTAATAAAGCCTGACCATGATTTTGCTAAAATATGAAAAAGTTTACTGATCAAGTCAGTAAATTATGTGAAACTGGGGAGACTAGGAAGTACTTCGGGAGACAGAATCTTGCCAAGCTGGGACGATGGGTCAAATCTAATAAGTGGACACTTAACCTAGGGTGTGTCACTCAAAGTTCTTTGGCAAGGAAGTGACACTCTATTTATTGGTCTCATCATAATGTATCCAGGGAGGAAGATATAATTCCCGAAATGGAAATGAGGGTAAGGTTCCAAAAAAATCAATACAGAGACCAGATGTGGGGTAGCCAGATAGATTAGAATGTCCACTACACGGAGATACATGTAAGGTTGACTGAAAGTGATAACCACAGAAATACAAGATGAGAACATGTGGTCGGGCGCCTTGCAAACAAACAAACCAACAAACCAAATACTTAGGGATTAGTGAACAGGCCTCTCAAATCGAGTTGTAATTGGCAGTGCCTACAAAACGAACAGAACAAGGGTGCTGTGATGTGGCTGTCTGCAAGCCGATGTGGCATCGACAGACGTGTCACTTACCGGTGAGCCAGTGTATTTTTCCTGATTCCTATTCGTTATTTTAACCTCAGGAAAAGTAGAAGAACAGATGCAACTTCACAGAGGGGAAAGTACGTAGGGGAATGTCCTCGGCCAGCTCCGAAGGGGGAGGAGAAAGCCGACGTGCTCCGAGAACTGGATGGAGCTCGGGGAGGAAGGTGGAGAGGCGCATGCGCATTGGGCCCTTTCGAGCCTGTGAGTACTGGATATGGGGGGCACGTCAAGTAGGTTGAGCGCAAAGCTGGAAGCAGAGAAGTTTCCTCCCTTTTCTTGTTTGGGCTCTAGAGGGAACCTACCCTTGTGGTTAGGCAGAGGGGCTGAGGTGGCACTTCCGAGCTGCCCTCAGCCCTCACGTGGCATGGAAGGGACCAGCAGTGCCCATAGGTATGCCCTCAAAGGGGTCACAGTCCTGACTGATCACACGTCGACCTGATAATACTTTTGGATATGTGGGGTTAAATAGAATGTATTGTTAAAATGAATTTCACATGTTTCATTCACAATGTGGCTACTGGGAATGTAAAATTGCACGTGGTTTGCATTTGTGGTTCGCATCATATTTCTGTTGGACGGTGCCTCTTTAGAGGAAATTGGAAAGAGAGAAAATCTGAAAGACTGTCATTTAAAAACGAACTGAGTTAACCCAAAGACGCTTTCAGTTCTCGGCTCCAAGTTAGTTTGCAAGATTGGAATAACTTCAGTAGGTGTTTCCTGCCATGCCGCGGCATAGAATTAGCGAAGAAGACGGATTTAAATTTATAAAATAAAGCCACATTTTCTTGGCTCGTGTGGTGGGAGATTGACCTATTTGTCTTTGTGTTAAAGGGACTGGAGGACTCAAGGACACCTGTGTGGTCGGAGGCATCTGATTATGGAATACACAACCTTGGGAGGTGGTGAGTTCAATGTTGTAGGAAATACTCAAATGATTTAATCCCAGTAGAAAGACCAAAAACACATCAACGGAACACATCAGAGTGTGCAGTTCTACTCCCGAGGTCTTTCCTCGTCTGGTACCTGGAGTTTGATGGAAATGACTTCAGTCAGTATAAGAGGGATGCACAGAGCTGTGAGCTTGCAACAGGAATGCGTGGTGCAATGCAGTGTGCTGCGTTTTCTAACCTTGATCCAGGAAAAGGGATCCTTGGTGCTCCAGGCATTGACCGATCCGGAATAATGAAGTCTGGCCAGCTTTGGGGCCCACTGTCCTTTGCCCAAGAAAAGGGAGAAAGAGTAGATTCAGCCGGGTTGGGTCTAGACACTTGGGAATAAAATTACTCTCTTGAGAAAGGTTAATCCTAGCTGTGAAGAAGGATAAAGCACAGGAGTATCAATGACTGTTTTCCTTGTCCATTTTATTTCCTAAAATTTAATAATTTTGTTGACCATTAGCACCTTTAATTCGCTGATACTGGAATGTGTTACCAGCGCTACCAAATAATATAATTATTTCTTTATTACACAAGGGATGTTCATTGTGGAAACATCAGCGAATGAAAACTAAAACATAAGTAAAAATAAAAAGTAAAGAAAAAAACGTCATTTTTCCATCCAGAGAAAAATAGTACTATTTTGATATATAACTCTCAAGCCCCTTTTTAAAGGGAATTTTTTTCCCTTCTAAAACAGGGAGGGGTTGGCCAGCTTTTTCTCTGTAAAGAGTCAAATAGTAAATAAATTTAGCTTTGCAGTTCATCTGGGCTCTATGGTAACTACTTAGCTGCTGTTGGCAGAGTGATTATAAACGAACGGACATGGCTCTGTGCCAACATAAGATTTTCTTTACGGATACCGAAATTTGAACTTCATATACTTTTCACATGTCATGAGATATTCTTCTTCTTCTGTTTCTTCCCAACCATTTAAAAATGGAAAAATGGTTCTTAGCTCGAGGGCCATGTGAAAACAGGTGGCAGGTGGCGGGCTGGATTTGGCCCATAGGCTGTAGTTTGCAGGCAGGCCCTCCCTCGAAAACAGTATTGGAGAAACTGTATAGCCTAGTCAGGCTTAAGTGTCACTGCTCAGAGAAAACTGTAGCTTCTTGTTGCAGTGAAGAGAAGAGACTCAAAGAGAACAGTACTGAAGGCAGACAGGATATTTAAAGGGGAAGTGGCCTTACCCAGGTGAGAAGTGACAGTGGCCTGAATTAAGATGGGCATAGTGGGAAATGAAGAAAAAATAGATTTGGGAAGCATCTATGGAGTAGAACTAATAGAAACGTGGAGAGGGATTGGTTATGTGAATCTCCCCAAATAGAAGTAGAAAAGCTATAAGTCCAGTTCTTGGACAGAAAGTAATAGTATTTACCATATTGTCCTGAAGCTGTAATCTGAAAATCTCTGATGCGTCCGGAAGCCATTCCCAGTGGAGTCTGACACTCTGAAATCAAACGAGGGGACACAGTAGCTAGAAGTGCAGGAAATTCAGCTTCACAAATGCAAGTCAATGAAAATGGGAGAATACCAACAAATGCTCATATTTTTTAGTGTTTACTGTGTGCCGACAAGTTTACTGTACTAAACCTTTTATTGTTCTATCTCATTTAATTCGCCCCAACAGGAAAATGCTGGAACTATTCACGTTTTGCAGCTGAGGAAAGTCGGGCCCAGGTGTAAGTAGACTAGTGGTTCTCATACTTGTTCGGGGTTAAATCTCAAACTCTTTTCGAGCAATACTTGTAAATTATCTAAGTTATCTTTGGCAATTGGACTGAAATTGACTTTCACAATTTGCTCTTGGAGCGTCACAAAATTGTGAAAATGGAGAGGTATTTTTTGTAGGCCCGGTTTGTTAAATATTTAGAGCTTTGGATTCAAAGTGTTTAAAGCTTGAAGCCTATCTGCCTTCTTCTGAGGTCACTGATGACTTCTACCGGCAGTGTGCCTTTCAGATTTGATAATGACTCTGAATTCGTATTTAATTCTTGAGAAAGTCAATCATTCTAAGAAGGAGAAAAACCGTACAGAGGTGGGCTGGGCACGCGGGGGCCCTGCGCCCGCATTGGCACTCACTCTTGCTGTACACCAGAAAAAGCGTGCTCATCCCAGCCTGCAGGTGTTCCCCAATGAGGCACTCTACTCGCCAGACTCCAGCTTTGGATGGTAGCATTTCCACGGTCTCAAAAACACCTTATCAAAAACAAGAGGAAGAAAAATGATTTCGTTAAAAAAAACGAGCATGCGATACATTGGCTTATGCAGAATATCAAAGGAGATCGGCCTAAGTCAGTCCCACCACTCTGGACCCCTGAAACCCAGAGTGCTTGCTGCGTGACCCCTATAGTTGGAGGCACTAGACATTGAGCTGTGATAGCCCCTGACCCCTGGGAAATGGGAGAGACGATGAGGGAATGCTCGGGCAGCGGAGACAGGAGGAAGCTAATACGTTAAGATCAGCCTGTGCTCTGAGGGTTTTTCGGAGCCAAAGGTGTATTTCTCATCGACCACGTGGGCTCCTTGGGAGGGGGAAGCCAGGGCGTTGCGAGGTCCTCACATATCTGGTCCACTAGGGCCGCCTTCAGGGCCAAAGTAACCTCAGCGGCAAAAAGCTGAGAAATGAGTGACCAGCCACCCGGAGTAAAGCCGGAACCAAGCAGGTCAGGGGGATTTCATGAGAGAGGGGCCCAAAAGGGAGGCTGTGAAGAGCCCCCAGAAGTTGCCTGCAAGAAGAATCAGCTTTAACTGTCTGCCTGGCGCACGCAGGGTGAAGCTGCCTTATAGTGGTGCTAGTCCGCTTCCCGTGCTGGAGCTCAGAGCCGTAGCCAGCAAGGAGGCGTGGATGTGCACGAGGCAGAGGACCTCCCTTTTCCCAGTGCAGCTTCCAGCCTGGCACACACCCCAGTTGGGGTAGGAGAGCTTGCAGTGAAATCCAGTCCAGAATTGTTATTAATATCTTAGGTGGACATTATAATTTCTGACAAACTATATTTGTAATGTGCAGTGACCACAGGACTGTTTACAGGACTGTTAAGAGTGAGCAGAAAAGTCACCGGGCTTACCAGAATTTTTATGCACAAACGGGGCAAGTTTATTCTCACTGTTAAACCCGTTTTAAAGAAGTTGTGTTTTGATCAACACTGTGAGTAGAGCTTAGTCAACATACCGGTCACAGACATAAGCAAATCCCTCCTTGGGGACCTAGTGGCACCATGTGAGATCTGAGATGGAAAAAAGGTCATTCCTCCCCTCCCCTCACCCCCGCCAAGAAAGTGCCACAACATGAATTTATCATTTATTGTTCGATGTCCTTTATAGCACATTATCTGTATTGGAAACGATTGTGTTCTTTTGCTAATTTATTTGTTATCTCTCTGTTGGGCAAAGTCACTTGACAAAGTAAGTTACCCGAGAATGGGGAGTTTGCTTTGTTCAGCGATCCTTTCCCCAGTGCCCAGACCATTTCAAATAAGTGCCCAAC
>NW_006441590.1:96695-111925 GCF_000325575.1 Pteropus alecto
AGAGCGTGGACGGGCGCGGACCTGGGTAGAGGTTGTAGACTGCCATTTTATACTCTTCTTTTTTCCGTACAGTGAACACGTGTCCGCTGAAATGAACAGAATGGATGTTTTCATTGCTGCCCATGCTGAGCAGGTACCAGCGGGTCCTTTCATCCTGAGCCATTACCAAGCCGGGCAGAGTGTCCATCACATAGCCATTGATTCCTGGAGAAGGAGAACACAGAGGAGGCTGTCAGAATCTATTCTGGGAGTTTCCTTTCCTCCATTCCAGCCAAAATTATCGGTTCCTATGAGGATTCCACTCGCATACGTACACTGTCAATACATACAGTGTCTGCGCCTCATTTGGCGTAGTGCGTGCCGCACGTCACAGTGAGTAATATTTGGGGGCGGGATGTATTACCGTGGAAGCGATACTTTTCTTTAAAGGTGGGGTCCTCCATTTGGATGTTGCAGGGAGCCCTGCAGTTCCTTTCCACGTTTTCAGTGAAGTACCAGCTCTTGGTCTCATCAAAAATAGTGAAAAACAGAGCAAATTCCTGCACCGTCACTTGTCTCCCGTGGGCAGGGTTCAGCGTGTTAGCGCGACAGATCAGAAGCGGCCCCATCAAGCCTGAGTGCACGTCTCTTTCCTGGGAGGGAAGACGCCCCCGTGGTGAGTGCCCACGCTCTCGCCTATGAACCACAGTGGGTGCCATGTCACCTTCTGTGCCGCTGCAACCCACTCCCCACCTTCCCAGGACAATCCACCCTCTCAGCGGGGCCCAGAGTGATATTTCTAAAACACAAATATGATGCCACCTCCCTTACTTAAAGCCTCCCATTGTGCGTAGGGTCAATACCAAAATTCTAAGCAGACATGGCAGGGACTATTTCTTTTAAACCAGAAAGTGGCTAGCACAATGTAAACTGCTTTACCAAATCAACATCCGAAAAGTAAGCCCAGGCTTTGCAGTCAAACTCGTCTTTAGTGGGTGCCATGTGATGTTGCACTTTCCAAAAGTAAATTTTGGTTTCGTTAGGCTTGACAAACTTCTTTCTAGGTTCCACTCCTTCCCTCTGATCTTCCTCATAAGAAATAAGGCTGGAATAGAAGGAGTAGGGACGAGAGGCCTGGTTTTTGAAAGTTATCTGCAGAGCAAAAAAAAAGTGCAAGTATCTTAGGGTTTATAGTCCTAATACTGATGCCTCTTTGATGCGTTTTATCCAAGTTTTAATACCCAGAGGAAGTTGTGCAAAAGATGGATGTTGTTAGAACCCAAACCTAAAGATCTGTAGGGGAAACTCTGGGGAATTTTTGAATTAAAAAAAAAATTAAGGCATGTGCTCAGAGCTGCAAAGGAGAAAATTCCTAAATGCCCAAAAGCAATTTCAAAGTAAAGTGAAAATGTCACCACAGGGATTTTAAGAGACCATAATCCCGGGAGTGGACACTTCAGGTTCTTCATGACAGATTCCAGGATGAAGGCATCATCTCTAAAAAACACTTGGTTTTCAGATTTGAAAAAATTATACATGTTTCATAGGACATACGGAAAGTAAAATCAAAATCAAGGCAGAAAAAAGTCACTCACAATCCTGTAATTTGAGATCCTTCTATATCCTTCATGTAAACTATCAATTGGGACACCGAGTGACTACTTTTGGGAGAAAATAAAACTCCTTTAATCTTTGACTCACACAGTGTACTGAAATGACTTCTAGCTTATAGAAATTACTGATGGATTTAAAAGTTAAATGTTAAGAAATTAAACTGTAAAAGAAAGTTGAAGAAAGTATAGGTGACCATAAGAAAAAAACCTCTGTATAGGGAAGGATTTTTACAAACACAAAAGCTATGAAAGTATCCAAAGGAAAGATCTATGGATTACTTCCTAAAATATCAAACTTGTTTTTGTTTAAAAGCCACTATATATAAATTTAAGAGACAATAAACTTAAAAAATACTATTCACTAAAATGACCAATGATCATTAGTAAATCAATTATCTATAATATATGAGGTAATATAGATTAATAGAAACACTGCCTCCAAAAATGTCAAATGTGCAAAGGACATGAATAGACAATTCATTACAAACAGTCTTAAATGTTCACGTATGTTGCACTTTTAGAATTTTATCTTAGGAAAAGAGTTGTGATTGCAGCATTATTTAAATAGTGTAAAAAACTATCTAAAAGATCGTTCAACATAAATGGTTAAGTAAACCATAAGTTTATGTAATAGATTATTATACCATCACTTAAAAAAAGATACTTAGGAAATGTTGTTAATGACATAAGAAATGTTCATGACATGATATTTAGTAAAAAAAAAAAAGTAGAATTATTGTGTAATTTTGTATAATTTTGAATACATAAAGAAGACTATATAGGAAAAAGATAACATTCACCAAAATGATAATTATGAGATTATTTTCCAACTTCTTTATTGTCTAAAATTTTTCGAAAGTGATAATATATTATTTTTTAGACTCAGAAACAAAAAATATGGAGGATTGTCTTGTAATTACATTGTCCTCAACTCACCATGATATTGTCTTCGACTTCCGCTCTTATACATGGCCCCAAGAGTCCCAAGTGTTCATTGAGTTCTCCACGGTACAGGGGCTGAGTGAAGGAGCCATCAGTGAACTCCTGGAAAACCACCTTCTTGAACTGAGGGACCCCTCCACTCTGAGCCCTGAAGAAAAAAGCAGAGGAAGAGCAAGATCCTCATGGACCAGGTATGTAGAAACATCTCATATTCTTGCCTTCCCTGTATATGAGACACATTTAACAGAATCGATTATTCACTGGAAATGTGAGGGATTAGAGACAACTTTCAGGTTTCTGATATGGGCAAATGGTGATGCAGTTCACCGAGACAGGGAACCCCAGGGAAGGAGCAGGTGGGGTGTGCAGTTTTGGACACACGGGACATCTGTGTGAGTTAAACTGGCAAACGCACGGAGGCTGGGAGTTCACGAAAGAGGTCTAGATGAAGATCATCCATATTTAGATGCTATCCAAATCACGTGGGTGGCTCATCAAAGCCAATCGTCAATTTCGTTATGTCTTTGACAGCTAAGCAACATCCGCATAGTTCGCCACTGCTTCCTCCTTGAAATACTGGCTCCAGGCTTCACTTAGTGTGTCAGTTCTAGGAAGGCAGGGGGCTTTCTCTGTTTTGTCCACTGCTGTATTCCCAGCAGTTGGAACAGGGGCCTGGCACATGACAGGTGCTCACAAACTATTTCTTGAGTGTTAAATGGATGTAGGGTTTATAAATATTCTAAATATAAGAGAGCCCCAGGGTTCAGTCCTGGGATCGCTTTTCTTTTTGAAAAATCTGTTAAAATCGTGAATTAAAATGATACAATACATACATAAAACATAAACGCTTTCGGTAGAAAAATGCAGCCAGCATCCAGAAGACTCACCATATGTACTGTTCCAGTCACAGCCTCTCCGTCCCCACTAAAGGCAGCCGCCATTCTGATGTTTAGGATAATTATTTCTTTGCTTTTCTTCACAATTGTACTACTTATGTATACATCGCTAAAGAACGTAGTTTAGTTTTGCCCATTTTCGAAGCATGTAAATGGAACCATATGGTATGCGTTCTTTTGTGGCTGGCTTCACTCAGCATCACGGTTGTGAGACTCACCTACGTTGTCGTGTGCAGGTAGCTATAGTTTGTTCGTTCCCGTTGCTCTGTGGTATTCCACGGTGTGGATGCACCTCAGTCATGGACGTTCATTCCAGTTGTTTCTAATTTTTGCTGCTCACCTAAAGTCCTGCCATGAACCTTCCTGTACACATCTTTGGGTGAACATGTATATGCATTTTTGTCGGGCACATACCGAGGCGTGGAATTGCTGAGAATGCATGTGTTCAGCTTTGGGAGATACTGCCACACTGTTTGCAAAGCTTCTGTGCCAGTCTCCACTTCCATCAGCAATGGATGCAATCCATTTGATCCAGGTTTTCATAAACACTTGATATTGACTGGTTGCATAGCAACGTGTCTGTGGTTTTATTTTGCATTTCTCTGATCGATAATGAACTCGAGCATCTTCCCTCATGACTAGTAGTAGCTATTTAGATTTCTTCCTTTGTGGAATGCCTATCCAAGCTTGGTTTGTTTGTTTTTCCAGTTTTTCTACTGGATAACCTGCTTTTTTATTGATTCAAAGGAGTATAGTCTTGATATGAGTCTTTTGTTGGCTTTTTTGTGCTACAAACATCTCCTATTCCGTGACTAATCTTTTAAGTCTTTTTTCTTAGTTCATAATCTCAACACTGTGAAATTTATCAAGAAGCCTTCATGGAAAAAAATCCTTTATGGTTACAGCTTTTCGCATCTTGACGTCAATTCTCTTTTTCACCCCTAACTCTGAAGTTATTAAGATGTTCACTTATGTTTTTCCTTCTAAAAGATTTACGGTTTTATGTTCACGTTTAGACCTGGAACCCAACATGAGTGGATTTTCGTGTATGGTGTGAGTTAAGGATCTGTTTTTCCATATGGGTATCAAAATTTCCCAGCACCTTTTATTGAAAACTGCTCTTCCACGACACCTTTGTCATAAATCAGGTGTCTTGTATGTGTGAGTCTAGTTTTGGTTGTTCTTTTTCATTGACCTCTTTGTTTACCCCAATGACAGTTACCATGCTGTTGTTATTACTATAGCTTTAAAATAAGTTTCAATATGTTATACAATTCCTTCTACCTCATTTTTCATCTTTAAGAGGGTCTTGGCTATCCTTGGCCCCTTTGCATTTTAAAACTAGCTTGTTGGGTTCTATGAGAGAAAAGACTTGTTGAGATTTTCAGTTGAGTTGTACTGAATCTATAGATCAGTTTGGGGATAATTTACATTTTCACATGTTATGCTTCCCAGTCCATGTACGTGGCACATATTTGCATTTATTTAGGTCTTCTTTAAAGTTTCCCATTAAATTTCCAGTTTTTCCATAGAGGTCTTGAAAAATTTTTGTCATACTTATTTCTAGGCACCTCTGACTGTTTTGTTCCATTGTAAATGGCATGTGCGTTTGACTTCATTTTCTACCTGACTGCTGCTATTATATAGATGTATAATTATCTTTGGTATGTTGATTTTGAATTCTACAAATGTGCTAACCTTCTCGGTTAATTCTAATCATTTATTTTTAGATATTTAACATTTTTTTCTTTGTGCCCAGTTCATATCACCTGTAATCAAGGACCCTTTTGTTTCTCCCTTTCCAGCCTTTCTACCTTTTGAATCATTTTATTGCTTAGGTGTGTTGGTTAGCACCTCCAGTACAGTCTTGAATAGAAAGTGGCGATAATGAGGGGTGATAGCTTGTTCTAGATCTGCAAAGGAAAGCCTTCAGTGGGTCAGCATCAAATATGATGCTTCGTGGAGACATTTTAACATTTAAAAAAATTATTTATTTAAATTGGTTTCAAGTATACAGTACATCGATTAGACATCTATATAGTTCGTAAAACGATCCCCCCAGTTGCTGCCTCCCTCCCCCGACCCTCCACCTTGCCATCATATTAATGCTAACTGCATTTCCCATGCCGTGCTCCCCATCTCTGTGACCAACTGTCAACTACTAATTTGTACTCGGCGGGCATTCTTGTAGATACTTTCTCGGGATAAGGGAATTCCTTTCTATTGTAATTTTGCTAAAGTTTTAAAATCATGCACGGATGCTAAATTTTAAGTAAACATTCTTTTCATGTAACAAGAAGGTTGTATGTTTGTTCAACTGTGTCTTGTTAATGTGACAGATTACAATTGTTCAAGAAAAAGTTAAAGTGACCTCGTAATCCAGGGATTACCCCGAGGTATTTGTCTATCCTTGTATCAGGGCCTTTTTTAATTACTGTAGCTTTATAATAACTCCTGATATCTTGCAGCCTCATTCTCTCCTCTTTAAGATTTCTCTCCATATAGCACCGCTTTAGCTACATATCACAAGTTTCAGTACACCATATTTACATTCGCATTTGGTTAAAGATATTTCTAATTTCCATTATAATTTCTTCTTTGACATTATTTAGAAGTGTGTTGCTTAATTTCCAGTTAACCTTCTAACTGAGCGAGTGTTTTATTAGAGAACATGTTTTATATTTTATGTTTCCAGTCCATTAAATTTGCTTGTTTTGTGTGGCACAGCATATGGTCTACTTTATTAAACGTTCCACGTGAACTTGAAAAAAATGTTAAACCTACAGTCGTCGGGTGTGCTCCGTTAATTATGATCAAAGCTGTATCCTTATTGATGTTTCAGTCTGTTCTTTAAATCAGTTATCTCTAAATATGATCATGGATTTATCTATTTCTCCATTTAATTCTGTCAAGTTCTGCTTTATATATTTTGAAGCTATGTTATTAGTTTAATACAAATTTCATAATTTATTTTTTTAAGTGAGGCAACTTTTGGTTGAACTCACAGATTGCAAGGACCTTGTCAGCTTACAATCTCTTAGCTTTTAAATTTTTAAAAATTTTTTACGCCTACAGCACCTGGTCTTTCTAGGTGGTCTTCCATCCAAGTACTAACCAGGCCCGACCCTGCTTAGCTTCTGAGATCAGATGGGATGAGGCTCGTTCAGGGTGGTATGGCCATAGACAGATTAATACAAATTTTAGGATGTTATGTCTGCCTATTGAATTGACCATTTTATTATAACATTTTTCCTTTCTCTCTAGAAACCTCTTGATTTAAAGAGTAATTGAGTCTTTATATTTTAAGCGTGTCTATTGTAAACAATGTCATTCTGGTTTGTTACCACGAGGTTCATTTCCACCCATCCTTACCTATAGCTGCCTATTTTAGGCTGAAAGGCATTGAAATTCTAATGCACTCTGAAAGCACTACATTTTTTTCTGCTCCCTCCTTGCTTAGTTTTTGATATCATATTTTGTATCTTTTTGTTTTGTGCACCCCTTATTTATTGTAGTGATAGCTGACTGCTACTTTTGTCTTTAAACCTGCATATTAGCTTTTTAAGTGGCCGGTTATCTGTGTTTATTATATATTTGCCTTTATCAGTGAAATTTTTTCCCTCTTGGATTTTCTTATTTCTGGTTATGGCCTTTTTTTTTTTCTGCACAAAGAAGACCTTTAACATTTCTCGTACAGCTGGTTTAGTGGTGGTGCACTCCTTTAGTTTTTGCTGCTCTAGGAAACTCTCTCATTCAATTCCGAATGGTAACCTTGCTGGATATAGTATTCCAAGTCGTAGGTTCCTTCCTTCAGTGCTTCACGTCTTTCCTGCCACTCCCTTCTGGCCTCCAGTGTCGCTGCTGAGGAACCAGCAGATAGCCTGATGGGGTTCCCTTGTGTGTGACTTGTTTCTTCCTTGCTGCCTTCGAGACTGTCTGTTACCGTTAACATTTGCCATTTTAATTACAGTATGCTTTAATTACAGTATACAGTGGGCCTCTTTGTGTTCGCCTTGTTTGGAACTCTCTATGCTTCTTGGACCCGGATGTCTCTTTCCTCCCCCAGATTAGGAAACATTCAGCCATTATTTCTTCAAATACACATTCTTCCCCCTTTCCCTTTCTCTTCTCCTTCTGAAATTCCTACATTGTGAATATTGGAGTGCTTGATATTGTCCCAGAGGTTTCATATGCTATCCTCATTAAAATATTTGTTTTTCATTTTGCTGTTCTGATTTGGTGATTTCCACCATTCTTTTTTTCCAGGTCACTAATCCATTCTTCTGTATTAACTAATCTGCTTTCGATTCCTTCTCATATATTTCTCATTTCCGTTATTAGATTCTTCATCTCTGATTGGTTCTTTCTTTTTAGCATTTTATTTCTTATTATTAGTTTCAAGTATACAATACATCGGTTAGACATGTATATAGTTTATGAAACAATCCCCCGATCACTCTGTCTTCCCTCTGGCTCTACACACAGCCGTTATCTTCATTGGTTATTATATTTTCTAACAATTTGTCGAAGTGCTCTTCGAATTCGTCTATTCTACTTTCAAGTTTATTCAACATTCTTATGACTGTTTGTTTGAATTCTTTATCAGGCAAACTACTTTTGTCCATTTCACTAGAGGTTTTCTGTTTTTATTTCCTTGTTCCTTCATTTGGAGCATATTTTTCTGTCTCCCCATTTTGTTTGACTTTTAGTGTTTGTTCCTATGAGTTAGATGAAATAGCCATCTCTCCCAGTCTTGAAAAAGTGGCCTCTGTATAGACTATGTGCCGGATGGTTTAGCCAGGCTGGTTGTAGTTGGGGCGGGTGTGGGCGGAGCCTGTGGGCCATCCGTCCAATAGGAGTGGGTTCTGGGTGGGGCAGCTTGGTGTATGTGTGTGTGCAGTAGTTCTGTGTTTTGGCTCTCCACGGCCAGAACAGAGTTGGGACAGGGCAGTCTGATGTATGTGTGCTTCCTTGCCCTTCCCATTGAGGCGGGGCTGCCCAGCGTGTGCGTGGCATGCCCTGTTGCTTTGTCTGTTGCCCAAGCCAGGTCTGGGCGGGGCCGCCCCAAGTGCACTTGTGTCAGTGTCCTACTGGTTCCACACTTTCTCCAGTTGGGGCAGCCCCACATGCACTCACAGCCCGGTAGGTGTGCACAGCAGTGCCTAACCATACCCGCTGGATCAGTCGCTGAGTTGAGGGTCCCTGTGTGCTCATGTTGTGCTGCCTTCCTGTTCCTGGATCCAGCTCCAGGAGGGATGTCTGGGGGTCACTATAGCAGCCCTGCGGTTTGGCCAGAGCTCCTGGATAGATCCCCTGCCTGCCATCCTGGTGTGGGGAAAATGTCAACAGTGGTGCTCACCGGTGCTTTCGCAGTTGTCCAGCTCCCTGAGCACCTGGAGAGCCTCCCCAGGCCCCCAGCCTTCTCTGAGTGGGCCCTCTCTTCTGTCCGTCCTGCAGAAGCTGCTCAGTTGGCCCTCAGTTGTCTCACGGGAGGATGTTTGATGTGTCCGTAGGAGAGGGCTAGCTCAGCATCATCCTACAGCTCCATCTATCCAGAGTCCCAATCCAGTCAATTTTTGCATTTAGTCAGGGCTGGTTGCAATTTTCATACAACTCAAACTTTGACTTCCATTTTTTCAGGCATGGCCCTCTCAGGCTTTTGATTGGGAGCTTATAAAATTTTTGTTCCCTCAGCCCTTAAGACATTTCAGTAAAGGCCGCCAAAAGAGAGAACATCTAGTGATTATCACCTCAACTAGGTAGTATTCCCCTCCTCCCGATAAAATTTTAACTTATTCTTATGGTTCCACAGTTCTCAAATGACTTAAAATATGGATTTTTAAAACATTTATCTAGTTCTTATACTTGTTGCAGCAGGAGTACCAGCCTGCCGTGACCTACTCTCTACCCAGCGGCAGAAGTCACAGTAGCTTTTTAAAATTAATATTTAAATGGCATGCCGTTTTCCATTCTTCTACTTTCAGCCTTTTATACTCCTGTGTTATCGATCTGTAGCTTGAAAACAGCATCTAGTTATATTTTATTTTAAAGTCAGATTCACCAATCTTTGTCTTTTAACGGGATTATTTAGTTCCTTTATAATTAATGTTACTTCCGACATGTTTAGATTTGTATCTACCATTTTCTTTTTCCTATTCTATGTTTCTTTTCTCCCTTTCTTGCATTTTTATCATGATTATTTCATACCATTCCATTTCCCTTTACTTTTAAAAGTTACACACTTGATGTCTATCATTTCAGTTTTTGGTTCCTAGGAATTACATGTATCTTTAACTTAGCAAAGTCTTCATGTACTCAGTATCTTTTTAGAAAACTTTCCAGCCTTATCAAGATGTAATTAAGGTACAACAAACTACATATATTTAAAGTGTACGATTTGATGGGATTTTATATAGGTATACACATGTAAAGCCATCACAATAATCAGGATATTGAGCTTATTCATCACTCCTAAATTTTTAAATCGATGTCTTTACTGTTTTCCTGAATAATAAATACAAGGACATTAGAATACTTTAATTCTATTTATTCCTACCTTACTTATAGGCTCTTTTTTGGGGGTATAATTTCATATATTCTATATGTCTTTCCTATTAAAATTTGTTTTAATTGGTCTCAAAATTCTGTGACAGATTTCGGTCAACTTGTTTCCATTAAAAAGTAACGATTTTAAAAACGAATAACTAAAAGTGCAATACAGAAAAACCGAGCGGTCCACAAAACATTCTCCTTTTCTTCTGAAGGTTTTACAATGCATTCCAATCATTAACTGGTCTTTAACTCTTACATGTAAATGGCCGGTTGAGATGGTTCTGAGACCCTTTTTCCACCACTTAGCGAGTCGGGGCTGGCAGGAATTAGGGGCACTGTTCGTTTAGCCCTCTGAGCTTTCTGGGCAGACTCGGTCACGTTGCCAGCGGCAGCTGCCTTCTCGTCCACTGCTTTGAGGACACCCGCAGCTACTGTCTGTCTTGTGTCACGGATAGTCAGAGAAGCCCTCAACACACGCGCTTGCCAGGAACCACACCAACGAAGGCAGCATCACCCGGTTTCAAAAACTTCAGGCCATCTTCTGGCTTTTTCCCAGAACGATGATTGATGTTCTGCAGCTCTGCCAATTTGCAAGCGACGTGAGCCATGCGACAGACAGTCCAGCACAGGTGCGCATCTGGCACTGATTGGGCCTGGGTGCTTCAGGATAATCCCCTGAGCCTGAAGCCAGCCGCTTCCATCGGTGGGCCATTTTTGCTGTCGCCAGCCACATCGCCACAACAAACATCTTTGACAGACACATTCCTGACACTGAAGCCCACACTGTCCCCGGGAAGAGCTTCACTCAGCTTCACGGTGCATTCCGACAGGTGAGTTCAGCTGTAACGCTGACCGGAGGAAAGGTGGCCGCCACGCCAGGTGGCAGAGCAGCATTCTTCCAGCGGCCCACAGGGACAGCACCAGTGCCACCGATTTCGTAGGCATCCCAGAGGGGCAGGCGCGACGGTGTGCCAGTCGCACGAGCTGGCGCAGGATGCGATCCAGAGCTTCCAGCAGCCTGGTCCACTGGCACTGCCATCTTTATGGGTGACTTTCCACCCCTTGAGCCAAGGCATGTTAGCACTTGGCCCCAGCACGTTGTCACCATTCCAGCCAGAAATCGGCACCGATGCTACTGTCAGGGATGCAGCCAGTGTTCCCACTGTAGCTCCTGGCTTCCTTAATGACATCCTCGTGTGTTTTCTGGCTGTAGTGCGACTCGGTGGCATCCATTTTCACACCAACGGTTAGTTGTTTCGCACGGTGCGTGTACACCGGAGGGCAGCTCGTGGGACCGCCCGTTCCTGGAGCTGCCGCTTCAAAGCCGGCAGTGGCAGCGACAGTCAGGACAGCGCACTCGGCCCGAGACGGGCCTGCAATGGCGTTGTTGGTAGAGTCTCTGTGTCCGGGGGCACCGGTGATGGTCACATAGTACTTGCTGGTCTCGCATTCCCACGGGGGGCATCGGTGGTGAGACCATGCTCACGTTCGGCCTTCAGTTTGTCCACGACCCTGGCATACTCAAAGGAGCCCTTGCCCATCTCAGCAGCCCCTTCCCCATCTCAGCAGCCCCCTCCCCATCTCAGCAGCCCCTCCCCATCTCAGTAGCCCCCTGCTCACATTTTCCAATGGTTCTTTTGTCGACCCCACCCCGCCTGGAGATCAGATGGCCAGTAGCGGTGGATTTGTCCAAACCTACGTGTGTCATGATGACAATCTTGATACAAGGCTTTTCTTTTCCATTTTGGCTTAGGTTTAGGTTCATGACACCTGGCAAACCCGTTGTGAAAAAGCCATACTATTTTAAATATAACAATAATGGATATGACGTGAGGATTTTTTCCTAAGACATGAAAAAGACTGCCATCGATAATAATAAAGTAAAATTTCACATTTCAAATGGAAATTGGGTTGATCTCACTCTCAGAGAAGCACTTCATAGGTGTCCATATAGGAAAAAAAGTGTTTCTCTCTGAAATTGTCCCATGGCAGTCCGGGCCTTTCATTCACAGGCTTCATGGATTATTAGAGCAAAGGCGGGTGGGAGGTGGGGAATCGAGGAAGGCACAGCCCTCCCCCCTCATTATCGGTCTTTCACACCCCTGTAGAGCTATCTCCCCATGTCTGTCCCTAATCCGGGATTTGGAGAGGGGTTTTCTTTTCAAATTCTCTCTCTTTTCACAGAGAGTAAATCAGATGCATGGCCACCGTGTCCATCATAACATAATTGAAATAGAAACTCTTTCATAATAGTGGACATTTATTTTCACAAATCTTTCTAGTTATAAGATTGACAGTACTTAATGAACTGCCAAGCTAAACTTATTTTAAATAAATAATAAATGGGGAAGCCACAATGTGAATCCACGAGCCGAGAAAACCACTCGCTGTTTAAAGTATCTCGTCTCCCCAGGCTGCAGTGCAAAAAAGCTGGGAAGGGGCTTGATGAAGGGAAAATGAAAATTGTGATATGAAGAGGTCATCTGTCCCTAGAAACTTAGAAGGGATGACTGCAGAAGTTACACGAGTCCATCTGGAAAGGAGCACAGCACAGCCTGAAAGATGCAGAGATGCTTATTCATATCGCATCCTTATCTAACCTACCTGGTTAGCCAGGAGATGAATAGTGGGTAATTGTAAAATTAATCAAGTTGTGGCTTGAACTGAAGCTGCTATTCCGGATGATGCTGGTTTCCTAGAGCAAATCAACACAGTCCCTGGCACTTTAGTAAGCGCTATTGTCTGACAAATGCTCTTTTCTCTATCTCAATCAGCAGAGACTATCAGAAGCGGCTTGCTTTTAGCTAGCAGGAATAGAAGTCTGAATGTAGTGCCTCAGGGCTCTGTCTCTTCTCGGGCTGGCTGTCCCCATCTAGAGTGAATGGAACTTGATTGTTGTGACAATTATGGTGAACATCATGCTGGTCCGTTACACTGAAGACATTATTCTTACTGGACCTGGTGATCAAGAGGTAGTACGGATGCTTTATTAAAACACGTGTATGCCAGCATGTGGGAGATAAAACCTACGAAAACTCAAAAGCCTGACCCTCAACGATATTTCGAGGTGGTCTGGACCATGTGGGGCATTCCACGAGTGGATACCACCTACTACTCAGAAAGGGGTACGGCATTTGGTGGGGCTATTCGGATTCTATAGGCAACACATACTACATTTAATTGTGTCACGCCAATGCAGTCAGCGAGCAATCCGTAAGGTTGCCTGTTTACAGGGGGCCTCAGGCTCTGCAGCAGATCCAGGATACTTGACCTTTATCACACAGATCCCACATGCATAGAGCCTTTGACACACTGAGAGGCAACACAGAGTCTCCGGCAAGTCCCAAGAGGACAAACATCCAGTGGACCCCTAAAGTCTTGAAGCGAATCATGCCTTCTGCCACAAAAGAAGTATTTTTCCTTTCGGTCAATAGCTTCTGGCTTCCTCCTGGGCTGTGATAAATGTCTGACCATGGGGCAGCAAGGAACAATGTAACTTCAGTTGCCCATGATAAATCGGGTGCTAACTGATCATCTTCTGCCAGTGGAATGTTTGAGACCAGACTCAAACAGGTCTGGAAGGTACAGCCAACTTGCTTGAGCAGGTGGCTCACATCTCTGTGGCCCCTACTGCCGCATGACAGCCTTTCCTTTGACTCACTCACACCTGTCACCTCATAGGGAGTGTTCTCTATAACTAGGTTTATCGGTCAAGGTCTCAGAAGGAAGCAAATGTAGACTCAATGGCTTGAACTGAGGAGAGTATAATGAGGTGATTTTTTTTTTAACAGAGGTGAAAGCAAGCCTAAGAGAATTTTAGTAATGAGTGGTGAGGCTCCCAGAGACTGGCATCAGTCAATATGATCGCAGCAGCCACTGTTATGTATCCGACCTGCCCAGAGCAGAGACTAACGCTGAGTCCCCAGTAAGATAGCATTGCCTGGGGGTGGGGGTGGAGGACCAGCCGCCCACCTGATGGCAGACCGATGAAACCAGAACATTTGTATCTGGAAGGGGCAGGAATTTGTCCTCCCTTGAATAGGCACTTATTATAACTGACGTTTCTGAGAGCATTCCCACCCATAGGCTTACTGCCTCTTATTCACTTTTACAGTATCTCACACAAGAGTGCTCTGACCAAGGAAATCTCTGTAAGACAAAAGACGGGGCAGCGTGCTCATGCTGAGTGAGGGACTGCACCAATCCTACCGTGTACCCCATCGCCCTGAAACACCTATCTGACGGGATGGCGAGATGGCCGGTCTATTGAAGACTCAGTTGCTGCATTAGTTGGGTAAAAATACACTGAAAGGTGTAGGTTCTGTCTTACAGGATGAGGTACATATTTTTGAACTAGTGGCCATTGCATGGTGCTGTTTCTCCTAAAGGCAGAATCCATGGGCGCAGGAATTAAGAGGTGGAAGTGGAAGGGATTTTTGTCAATTTCACACCTCATAATCCCCTTAAGGTGTTTCTTCCCATCTCCACCGCGTTGAGATCTGCTGGTCCCCCAAAGTAGGACTTCTTCCACCAGAGTCACGACATCGGTTCCCTCAAATTGCAAATCGAGATTGCCACGCGGCCATGTAGGGCTTTTTATGCCGCGGGACCCAATAACTGATGGAACTTTGGGTCTGTTTCGAGGAGTTTTTTTTTTTTTTAAGGAGCTTTTTCATCTGAATCTCTTAGGCAGGGAAGGGGGGAGGGTCAAAGGTTCTTTCGGAGTCGAGTCTTTTGTTTCTTAACGGTCAGCTTAAAATCAATATCCCCGCCAACAATCGAGTGCATTGGGAAGTCAAAGAGGTGTTAATGCTTTTCTTCCTGCCGAACCAAACGCAGGGCAGGTGCGAGTCAGGTTTCGCCTCTGGGAGTCCCGAGGCTCTGGGGCCAGCCCTTTTGACGTGACCGCTCAGAGATAGGGGTGCGGGCAACCGCCAGGGGACAGTTTGGTGCTGCGCTCTCGCTCTCATTAGGTCGCGGGACTCCTCCGCGCGTTCTCTCGTGGCCCCGGCGACTCCCTCTATGTCCCTGTCACCTTTCAAGCTGCTGCCCCAATGCTTCTGGGGCTCAGAAGTGAGTCTATCAGTGAGTAAGTCTGTGTGTGGGTCCTTTAAGATGAGCACCCTCCATCTCTCTCAACTACAATCTCTGCTGGATTTCACAAGCAGAAGTTGTGGGCACTTCTTTTCTCTGCACTGGAACCCTTGGCTGATAGCCTATTGTGGTGCTGGGACCCATTGCTTTTCTG
>NW_006441590.1:112731-119431 GCF_000325575.1 Pteropus alecto
GTTCTCAGAGCTCTGCCCACAGCTCAATCGTTCATTATCTCCATCGGCGCCCTCAGTATAAGATCTTAAAAACATTCCGCTTCCAGACTTGATTGCTGCTGAGTGTTCTTCATCCATTACAAAGAACCACTTCAGCCCCTCAGGGACTTGCATATAAATAGATATTAAGGCTTCTTGCTTTTTTTAGGCTGGGAGTAGCTTGATGGATCCATCTTGTTCTTAATTCCCAATTTCTCTGCAACTCCCGAGCCGGGTGCTAGCAACAAACACACTCGTGTGTGCTCTGCTCTCCAGCAGCCCACCCACAAACCTCTTGTGTATGGCACGCTCCCAAACTGATGTCTGCCTTTCAGCCAAATCTCACCACTGTTTTTGTTCCCACATTTATGAGGCACATACTGTGTGGAAGCGGAGGAGGTGGGATTATAGGAAAACTTTAGGCATCTATGTATACTTCCAGAATGTGTGAGAGCCTTTCCTGAACGTGCAGCCGCTCCGGGCCCCTTTCCCCACTGACCTTAGAAGAGCCAGTGTCAGTCACTCTTTTAGGAGTCTTTGGGAAGTTTTTTCTTGTTTATTCTGCTGAGCCACATTTTACGGGAATGTTCTATTGAGCATGTAGATGTCACAGATCTGTACGTACCGAGATTTTTCAGATTAACTACCAGCGTGGCCCTTTATTTATTCTCTTTGAGTCCCCAAGTCTGTGAACACAAGGTCCACTATTTCTCAGCCTCCGAATCCCCCAGCTGTTTCCCTAACAAACACTGAAGCTGCTTGGAAGACGCGTTACTACTCAAGGTAGGCAGAGGAACACCTGCCTATCCCCGTGACCTTCGTGGGCAGGGGAGGGTTTGTCAGTGGTATTTACAAGGCCAGCTCAGGTGGGCTTCCTCATTCCCCTTCTGGAATGTGAGACGTTTTAAAGGCTCAGTAGATATTTTCAGAGTGGCACTCACTCTCCAGTAGATGATTCAGGAAGCTGGCGAATCTGGAGGGCAAACTTTATAGAAGGTTTTTATTTTTTATTTTTTTCCTGGCTTGTTTTGTATCTTGTCCTCACCTGTCTGGCTTAGGAAAGTTTATTAGGATTTCATCAGCTTAGGGAAGGCACGAGTGTGTATACCTAGTATCATATGTGCTTCATTCTTTCTGGGTGCAAAGGAGTGGGGTAGCAAGTGTGGACTTAGCACAGCCCTTTAGGTGTTGGGGACATTGTGACGGTGGGGTGGTGATGGAGAAAACTTGAGACACGAGTGCCTAGATGTGATCCTATCGACACTCCAAGACATAAACCTCGATCTTTTAGCCCACGGGCTGGGAACTTTTTCTCCTTGGGGTCATAAATCTTAATCAGTGCTGTTTTGTTGAAAGGTGCCCCTGCAGCATACCTCAAAAAGTCTGCTTCCTTATCTCAAAGTTCTGCGGGAACCGCCTTGTTGCCACTAGATGGCGATCATGTGCCAGTTCAACGGGGCACGGACAACACCATCATTCACAGCCACCTTTAATTCAGATCTTGTCCTGTCCTCCCTTTAATTGAGCTCCAACTCTAAACCAGGCCCTCGTGTCACGGGCTGGAGAGACAGAAAAAAAGACTTGATCCCTGTCCTCAAGAGCTCCACAGTATAGCGTTCATAACACAATAACTTAATGCTAGTTTGTCACGCCACCAGGGCAATAATACAGTTTTTAAAAAAATATTTGATTCTTTTCTTGTGTATTTTGCGTTTCACAAATAACAGGAATATATTGTAAAAAGTCAACCGATCTCAGAATAAATAAAAGAAAATGGAAGACCCTCTTTAATTTTTCCCCACGTCCTATTCTTCCTGAGCACCCCTCCTTAGTTCTTCCTCTTCCCTGGGGATAACAACTGTTAGCAGTTTGGTGAGTATCATCCTAGAAAAATTTCCACAAAAGACATAATTTTCTTTTTGCACAAAATGAGATCATACTATACAAATTGTCCTGCAATTTTCTTTTTTTTACAGCAATCCTGGACATCTTTCCAGGTTAGTGCAAATGGCTTTACTTCATTCTTTTAAACCCTTGCCTAATATTCCTTGCAATAGATGTAACATAATTTAATGATTTCTCTACAGATGAATATTTGTCTTGACAATAAAATTATAATAATGCAAATTTATCAAATGGTTCTATGTGCCAGGTACTATGCTAAGGAGTTATCTTGTTTAGTCTTCAAAGCAAACACTAAAAGCCAGGTACTGTTTTTACCTCTGCATATAAGTTCCTTGTTGGATGTATAATTTGCAGTTATTTTCTACCAGTCTGTAGTTTGTTTGTTTTTTTCATCCTCTTTACAGTATCTTCTGCAGAACAAAGATTTAAGTTTTTTGATGAAGCCTAATTTATTATTTTTTCTTTTATGGATCAGGCTTTTAGTGTCAAATCTAAGAACTCTTCGCCTAGCCCTAGATCCTAAAGAGTCTCTCCTGGTTTTTTTTCCCCCCCTCCCTAAAAGTTTTATAATTTTACGTTTTATGTTTAGATCAATGATCTGTTTGAGTTAAATTTTGTAAAAGCCGTGAGGTTTATGTTGTGGTTTATTTTCTTGCAAACCGATTCCATTTATTCCAGTACCATTTATTGAATAGACTGCCTTTACTCCATTGAATTTCACTCTTGCAATTTTGTTGAAAATTAATTTTTTATTCTATTATAGGCCTATTTCTCTGTTCTCTGTTCCATTGATCTCTTCATTCATCTTTCTGCTAATACCATGCTGTTCTGATGACAATAGCTTTATAATCTTGAAATCAGGCAGTTTGAGCCCTCTGTGTTTTACTTTTCAGAGTGCTTTTGCCTTTTCATATGAATTTTAGAATTAGTTTATCAGTTGATGTTTATTTATTAACCTTGTGTTCTGCAACCTTGCTAAACTCATTAGTTCTGACAGCCTTATTTATAGTTAGAACCTGGGGTAGTGTCCATGTTACATACAAATGATGAGAGCAGACTTTATCCCGATCTTAGGGGGAAAATATTCACTTTTTCACCTTTTAAGATTGTTTGCTGTAGGCTTTTTGTAGGTGCCTTTTTTCACGTTGAGGAAGTTCCCTTGTATTGCCAGTTTGCTGAGACTTTTTATCGTGAATTAGATTTTGTTAAATTCCTTTCCTGCATCATTAAAAATAATACGGTTTTTCTTTTTTGTCTGTTACTGTGGTGAATTATTCTGATTGATTTTTGCATGTTGAGCTGCCTTAAACTCCTGGGATAAGCTTCACTTGGCTGTGATATATTATCCTTTGCATGTATTGCTGGATTTAATTCGCTGATGTTTTGCTGAGGATATTTGTGTCTTTGTTCATGAGGTATATTGGTCTGTGGTTTTCCTTTTTTGTGCTATCTTTGTCTGGTTTTGATATTAGCATAATGCTGGCCTCATAAAATGAATTGGAAAGTATTCCTGCCTCTTCTATTTTCTGAAAGATACTGTACAGTATCTTCTTCCTTAAGTGTTTGGTAAAATACACCATTGTACTAATGGTTATTAACTACAAATTCTATTTCTTTAACAGATATAGGGCTATTGGGATTATCCATAGCTTTTTGAACGAGCTTTGCTAGTTTGTGTTTTTCAAGGATTTTCTCTATTTCGTGTAAGTTCTTGAATTTATTGACATAAAGTTGTTTATTATATTTCCTTATTATCCTTTTCATGTCTGTAGGATCTGTAGTAATATCTCCTCTTTCATTTATGATATTGTAGGGTGTTTTTTTTTTATTATTCCTGATCAATTTGGCTAGTTTTATCAACTTTACTGATATTGTTGTCTAAGAACCAACCTTTGGTTTCATTGATCTTCTGTATTTTTTTTTTTTTTGCTTTCAATTTTATTGATTTATCTTCTTTACTTTCTTCTGACTGCTTTGGGGTTAATATTGTCTCTTCATCTGTTTTCTTAAGATGGAAGCTTAAATTACTGATTTGAAATCTTTCTTATTTTCCAATATAAGCATCTAATACTATAAACTTCCCTCTAAGCACTGCTTCAGGTGTATCCCGCAAAATTTGATATATTGTGTTTTCGTTTTTATTCATTTCAAAATATTCTTTAATATCCGTCTGAGATTTCCTATTTGACCCAAACGTTGTTTAGAATTTTTTTTTGTTTAATTTCCAAATAACTGGGGAGTTTCTAGATATCTTTCTGTTATTTTTCATTAAGTCGAATTCCATTATGGTCTGAGAACTCTGTGTGAGTTCTAGCGTCAAAAATTTGTTAAGTTTTTATTATGGCCCACAATATAGTTTCATGTGGCAAATATTACATATGCACTTGAAAGAAAATGTGTATTCTCCTGTTGGGTAGAGTGTTCTATAAATGTTAATTAGGTCAGGTTGGTTGATAGTGTTAATTCTTTTATATCCTTACTGTTTATCTGCTTACTCTTTTACTATCGATTACTGAGAGTGGAGTATGTTTCCATCTATAATCGTAGATTTGTCCATTTCTCCTTTCAGTTCTGTTTGCTTTTGCTTCGTATATTTTAATGCTCTGTTGTTAGTTGAACATATTTAGAATTATTGTTTTCTTGGAGAGTAGAGCTTTTTTTTCATTATTTAAGTTTTGTGTTTATACCGGATGCTATTTTTTTTGTTCTGAACATTTGTTTTCTTAACATAAATGTAACTACCCCGGCTTTCATTCGATGTGTGTTTGCATGATATATCTTTTTCCATTCTTTTACTTCTAACCTATCTGAGTCTTTATATTTAATGTGAGTTTCTTATATATAGCATATAGTTGGGGCTTGCTTATTTATGCAATCCTACCCTCTTTGTTTTAATTGGTGTACTTAGTTCATTCACATAAAATGTGATTATTGAAATGCTTGGATTAAAATCTATCATCTTACTAACTGTTCCCATTTGTTCTATCTGTTCTTTGTTTCTTTTGTTCTGTTTCTGCCCTCAAGTTAACTGAGCATTTTTTATTATTCCATTTTATCTCCACTATTAACTTATCAAGCATAACTTTTTAATTTTTTTAGTGGCTGCCCCGGAGTATAAAATATACATCTTTAATTATTTGGAGTCTTCCTTTAAATAATATTATATCACTTCATGAGTAGTGTAAGGACTTTGTAACAGTACATTCACATATGTCCTTATATTCTTTGTGATATTGTTGTCATGTGTTTTACTTTTAGGTATGCTATAAACATGATAGATTGCTACTAATTTTTCTTAAGACAATCAATTCTTTTCAAGCAATTAGAAATAAGGAGAAAAAATCCAATTTATTTTCCTTTATTCTGTTTCTGGCATTCTTTATATATCTTTGTGTAAGTTCAGGTTTCTGTCCCATGTCATATTCCTTCTGCCTAAGGAACTTCTTTTAATAATTCGTGAATTATATAATTGTATTAACCAATGTTATCCCAATAAACTTAATAAAAACATTTAAATAATAATTTATGTGGTTTATATCTGCTGGCAATGCATTCTCTTAGTTTTGTTTGAGAATGTCTATTATCTATCCCTCATTTTTGAAAAATATTTTCACTGGGCATGGAATTCTGGATTAACATTAATTTTTTTCCTACATGTAAAAGATGTAACTCTTCTGTTTTCTATTTAGGATACAGGCTGCTTGCCAGAGCTTTTTTCTCAATGTCTGCATGACCTTCCACTTTAGAGGTTCTTTTTGTGTTTTTAATCTACCATCTTGTTAGTTGTCTCATTGCTTATTTCTTTCATTTTTCCTCTTTTCTGCCCTATTTTGGATTAATTAATTTTTATGATTCCATCTGATCATCTTTTCTTTTTTTTTTTTTTACAGTGGTTGCTTTACAGGTTTCGTATCTATCTTTAATTGATTATCGTCTACCTTAATGTAATATTGGATCACTTCACATATAGTGTAAGAAACTTCCAAGTGTATGCCTCCATTTACCCTCTCTCAGACTTTGTGTTGCTGTTGTCACACAGTTTACTTCTACATGTTATAAACCTTACCCTGCAGCATTTTTTTTGTTTTAAACTGTATTATCTTTCAAAGAGACTTTAAAACTTGGAAAAATATATTTTATATATACCTACATACTTACCATATCTAGTGCTCTTCTTTTCTTTCTGCATATCCACGCTTCCATCTGGAATCATTTTCCTGCTCTGTAAGTCTACTGGTGATTAATTCTTTCAGGGTTTTTTTTTATGTCTGAAAACATTTTATCTCTATTTTTGAATGATATTTTTGCTGGGTAAAGAATTTTCGCTTAATTTTTTTCCTTTGAGTATTTTAAAGATGTTTCTTTACTATTTGCTCATGTATATCGTTCTTTGCTTGGTTTCTTTACGCAGAATTTTTTTTCTAGCTGCTATTATTACTGGTTGTAAATAATTTGCTTATGATGTGTCTTGTCGTTTTCTTCATGAGGTTCATCGAACTTGGATCTCTGTGGGTCTATAGTTATTTTTATTTATTTATTTTTTATGGTGACATTGGTTAATAAAATCCAATAAGTTAGAGCTGTGCACTTTTAACAGTAAGGCATATATGTGTGTGTGTGTATATATATATGCTTTACGCAGTTTTTTTTCTAGCTGCTATTATTACTGGTTGTAAATAATTTGCTTATGATGTGTCTTGTCGTTTTCTTCATGAGGTTCATCGAACTTGGATCTCTGTGGGTCTATAGTTATTTTTATTTATTTATTTTTTTTGTG
>NW_006441590.1:123760-127823 GCF_000325575.1 Pteropus alecto
AACCACATGATATCACTTATATGTGGGATTAAACCTAAAAGCAACAAAAGAACAGGACAAACAAACAGAGACTCATGGACATGGACAATAGACTAGCGGTTAACAGAGAGGAGGGTAGAGGGGGAAGGGGGTGATAGATGGAGTAAAGGTGATCAAATATGTGATTATAAAAAGACATATATATATGGGAGGTGAACACACAGTGTAAGTATACATATATATATATATTTACACTGTGTGTTCACCTCCCATAGTTAGATTTCCTTCTAGTTATTTCTTGGTTACAGTTTTATCTTTTAATATTTTTCTCTCTCCCATCTCTCTCCTTTAATTTAGAAGCTCCAGTTATACCTATAATAGGTTGCTTGAGTTGTTCCACAGCTCATTGATGCTGTGCTCTTTTTTTTTTTTCAGTATTTTTTTCCTCTGAGTATCATTGTGAATGGTCTATTGCTTGGTTTTTCAAGTTCACTGATTTTTTTTTCTGCAGTGTCTAATCTCCTATTAATTCCATCCAGTGTACTTTTCATCTTAGACCTTATATTTTTCATTTCTAGAAGTTCAATTTGTGTCTTTTTTATCTTTCAGGTCTCCTTATTATGCTCATACTTTGCTCTACCTTCTTGAACATGTGGGACACAGTTATAACGTCTGTCTTAATGGCCTTGTCTGCTAACGAAGAGTACAGCAACTTCTCTTCCACGTTGGAGGGGGATAGCACGCTCCGAATCATTGTGCCCCTAGAAACGTCATTAGGGACCAGGCCCCTGAAATGTGTAGAGTTAACATCACACTTTCTGGAAGGCATCGCCGTGCTCAGCAGTGCTCTCTACTTTGTGCTCACCAGGCCTTAATCAGCATGACGTAGTAGACTGGTATGATGTTCTGTGAGATGACAGGGGTGATCAGGGTCTTTGCAGAGTAGATCATACATGGCAGAGAGCAGCAGGCTTGTCATAATTGTGAGGCAAGATCATAAGGATGTACCATTATCCCTGCCAATTCAAAGTAAACTGTTTCTGCTGATTGTCACAAGGCAATGTAGAGATAAAAGCATTTGCCCAATCGATAGCTGCATGGTAGATGCCAGGGCTATGTTGATTTGATCTAGTGAAGAGACTGTGTCTAGGAGAGCAACTGCAGCTGGTACCAACACTGGGGTAAATTAATGAGAATGCATTCGCCAGGATCCATCCACCTTTTTCACAGGCCAAACAGGCCTGTCAACTGGGGATGTGATTGGAATCACTGCCCTTTCACATTTTTGGTGGCTAATCTCTGCAGTTCCCCCAAGCATGCTTTCAATTACCATTCTGGAAGTGAGTGTGAGGAGTTTCACTGACTTGCCATTCCTACTGTCTGTCACGGCCGTCACTCCACAGGCCAGAAGGTTGATGTGGGGATTTGATCAGTCACCAGGGATGTCTGTTCCACTTGTCCATTCAAGAACTGGAGAAGTGGCCATAGACCCACTGGGCCCACTCTGAGATAGAATTAGGTCAAAACTTCATTTATCACCTGACTTCCCTAAACTAATCTTTCAGGAGATATAGTGGTGTAGTAGAGATGGATATGTCAATGGGCCACACATGAAAAATCCACGACACCTTGCTATCCCCACATCCTTTGTAGTTCTCCTTTACGCAATGACAAGGAAGTCCTGGTGTCTCAACCTCATTGAATGTAGCCCCGATTTACTTTGTTCCAGTCCGGCAAACTTAGAACACTAAGTGTTTGAGCTAACACACTAAATCTAGAATCTCTGGTAAGCGCACCCATATCCAGATGCTTAACTTGATGCAGTATTATATTCTGTCTTTCTTGGCCTCGCATTTCCACATATTCCAATAGTTTATATAAAGACAGCTTTATTGAGGTATGTACATATAGGCATGCGTGTGTGTGTGTGTGTGTGTGTGTGTGTGTGAATTCATCCATTTTAATTGTACAGTTCGGTAATTTATAGTAAACCTATAGCTGTGCAACTATTACTTCAGTCCATTTTTAGACCATTTCTGTCCTTCAGGAAATTCCCTTGGCCTATTTGTAGTCAATCCCCACTCTCTTCTCCAGCCCCAGGAAATAACTGATCTGTTTTCTGTCTCTATAGATATGTCTTTTCTGGCAATTTCAAATAAATGGAATACTAGAATATGTGGTCTTTTGTGTATTCTTTTCCTTAGCCTTGACCACATGGCAGCCAGTGCTCTTTCTGAAATTCACTTCAGGTAGGACCCGAGGCCACTGATTTGAGACCTTTCTTATTGTGTCATATAGACATTTAGTGCTGTGAATTTTCCCCTTGGCCCTGCTTTAGTGACATTTCACAAATTCTGGTATGTTGTGTTTTCATTTCTATTCACTTAAAGATGTTTTTCTAATTTCCCTCATTATATCTTCTGTGACCTGTGTGTTCTATTTGTTTTTTTTTTTTAATTTCTAATTTAATTTTATTATAGTTCGACAACATACTTTGTACGATTTGAATATTTGTAAATTTACTGAGACTTGACCCAAGGTCTACCTTGGTAAATTTTCTGTGTGCACGTGAAAAGAATGTGCACTTTGTTGTTGTTAGGTGGAGTATCCTATAAATATTAGTTAGGTCAAGTTGGTTAGTAGTGTTTAGTTCTATATCCTTGCTGATTTTCTGTCTTGTTTTCCCAATTACTGAGAGAGAGGTATCGAAATCTCTGATTATAACTGAGGCTCTGTCTATTTCTCCTGAAAGTTTTACCAGGTTTTGCTTCCTACATTTTGAAGCTCTGTTATGAGTTACGTACGCATTTAGGGTTGTTATTTTATCTTGATGAATTCACCATTCTGTCATTATGAAATGACCTTGTTTATTCCCGGTACTATTCTTTATGCTGCATTCTACTTTGTCTGTTATTCTAGGTCATTGTAAAGGTTTATTTCCTAGGACTACTTCTGGCACTGTACACTTCATCAGCCGGGCTCCAGACAGGAAAACAGAAGCCGCACTAGGTATTCGACAGAGATCATTCAAAATAGGGTGTGGTTTACACAGGTGTTAGAAAGCCGAAAAAGCAAATTTGGGGCATCTAGATATTATTAAGTACAGAAGTCGGGCATAATGGTGAAGTTTGGCATGACTAGAACCTAGGAGCTTGGAGGTGGGGTACTGAAGCCATGCATCTATTGCCCTGACTTCTGATGAAGTTAGTGCTGGTGGCCCCGAGGGGGCCTGATGAAGCTGGCAGCTGGAGCTGGAGCCGGTGCTGTCTTCTGTCCCTGGAGGGATGCTGATGGATGCTGACAGTCCCTGCTCCCTCGCCTCTGCTTTTTGCAGTCTTCTGCCAGCGTTTCCCATTAGCAGAAGTCGACAGGAAGACAGCGGAGAAGGCGTCCGAGAAACATGGTTAGTAGGGTCCCAGTCCCAGAATTAGAGGAGGCTGTAGAGGCGTGCTCTCAGGGTTGGCAGACAATAGATAAACAAGTGGTCGAATCTGGATCTACTCTCCAGATTTGTCCCAACCTTTCTCTCATACTTAATATCATGGTGTCCTTTTGCTCCATGTTCTGAGAGAATTTCTCAGGCCAAGTGTTAACTCACTGATTTACTCTTAAGTTGTAAACATTCTGCTGTCCAGCCCACGGACTGGTTATTAGTCATGTCATGTTTTTAATTTCTAAGAATGGTTTCCTTTTCACATCAGTCTGCTCATCTTTTCTGGATATCCCACCCTCTTGTGAGAATTTTCGCTAGCATATCTGTTATATCCTGGCTTCCTCGCTCACATTCACAGATATTTAGGGAAATAGGTTTCTAGAAAGAGGGAACAGAAAGTATAAAGGCCCTGAGACAGAAGGAATATATTTGCCATCTTTGAGGAAGAACTTTTTGTTTCTGTTTTTTTCTGAGGAAGAGCTTCGTGAATTTGGTTTTATATTCAAATGCTTGATGATTCTTGGTTGTCTGCTCATGTTATTGTTAGAGGGTCTAGTTCAGTAGTTCTCAATGGGCATGAAATTTTGACCCTCGGGTAGGGATGCCATATTTAGCAAAAAAATAAAGAGTCAAATTTCCATTTTGGATCAT
>NW_006441590.1:137507-141477 GCF_000325575.1 Pteropus alecto
TCAATCCTATCGCCAGGATGCACTTTTTATTGTTAAAACTGCCAGGGAGGATGCTACTGGCATCTAGTAGGTAGAGACCATGGGTGTTGCTAAACATCCTACATGCATAGGACAACAACCCCCACCACAAAGAATTTCGCTCAAAATGCCAATAGTGCCAAGAATGAGAAATTCTGTTCTATATTGAACAGTAAATTTCTTCAGGTAAAATGAGAATCCTGTTGACAAATACCTATTTTAATTATGGGAGCCTATTATTGTTTATAGCAACTGTAAGTCTATATAGTCAACCATCACCACTAAGGTCCTTGCCACCAGGGGTCTTAATCTATCCTGGTCCCTTGTGACATCAGCTCTCTGATGGGATTGAGAAAATGCAGATTCTGTATTTTGTCCAGCTTTTCTGGTCAGGGAGTAGAGGCTATTCTTTGCAACTTTCTACATCCTAGGCAGAAATGGAAACCCTTTCTATTTTTTTCCGAGTTTAATAAACTCTCATGCTAAGATTTTATTTCTTCTTGGTATTTATTAATTTCTCTTCTTAGCATTTGACATCTGGATGATCTCAGCCTGAGTTATATTTAGAGGATATGTTGGGAGTTTCAGATTTACACAGCCACCATTACCTCAGCTGGTTTCTCTTTTTAATCTCTTATTTCTCTAGTTCAATCGGTATTTATGAGTGTAAGGTGAGGGTATAACTTTATTTTATAAATAATTAATTGATCGATCCAACACCATTTGTTGAGTAGTCCTTTCTCCATACATATTTTCTTTGTATGTTTCCAGAGCCCATATTTTTTAAAGGAATATGCGCACGTGATTTAAAATCAAAGCATATTAAAGTATATACAGTAAAAAGTAAGTTTCCCTCCTCCTTTCTCCCAGCCACTCAGTTTCGCCATCCAGCTGCAGGCATTGGATTAGCGCCTTGATTTCCACGTTTGTTGCGACATTCTTCACAACAGCCAAGATAGGGAATGAACTTGAAGTGTCCGTCAATGGATGAATGGATAAGGAAGTTTTGGTATATGGTACAATAGAATATTACTCAACCATAAAAAAAAGTGAAATCCTGCTGTTTGTGACAACACGGATGGACCTTGAGGATATTATGCTAAGTGAAATAAGTCAGACAGAGAAAAACCTAGCATATGATTTCACTTATATGTGGAATCTAAAAAAAAAAAAAACAAACCAACTCATAGATGCAGAGAACAGATTGGTGGTTGCCAGAGGCAGGGGCTAGGGTTGGGCAAAATGAGTGAATGGGGTCAAAAGCACAAACTTCCAGTTATAAAATAAACACGGGATGTCATGTACAGTGTGGTGACTATGGTTAATGTTACTGTATTGTATATTTGAAAATTGCTAAGAGTAGATCTTAAAAGTTCTCAAAAAAAAAAAAAGGAATTTATTCTAGAATTCCGTGTCAGTGACCAGAGGTCTTCATCATTTTTGACAGCTGTATACTATTCTATTGTATGGCTGTGCCACATTTATTCAACCAGTTCCTTATTATGGACATGTGGCTTGTTTCCACTCTTTTGATATTTACAGCCATTGTCACTACTAACAACATCGTCCGTGACATTTTCTACTTGTGCAGGTACATCAGTCAGATTTCCAGAGCTGGGATTGCAGGGTCTGTGACTCTATAAATTTAGTAGCTACTACTACTGAATGTCCCATTTTGCACTCCCACTGGCAATGTAAATAGCGCCTCGCAAACAATGTGTTGTTATACTTTGGGGTTTGGACCATCCAACTGTGAGAAGTGGTATTTCTCTGTGTGTGTTTTCATCAAGTACATTTCTGAACGGTTTGAATACGTAGTTTTTTTTGTCAGCCAGAGGTTGAGCATTTCTCGATATGTTTCTTTTCCTGTGACTTGTGTGCTCTTTTTCCATTGTTGGTCCCTTTAGTCTTAATTTCTGGGAAATGGTTAGTCCTTGGTGTCAGTATTATCTTGTATGGCTTCTGGATTGTCAGTCACATTACGAAGGCCTCTTCTACTCCCTGGTTTTAAAAAACCTCACTTATGCTTGCTTTTGCTCCTGGTGCTTGTATGGTTTTATTTACATTTAGATTTGTGATCCATTTGGAGTTTACAAATGTAGATGTTATTAGAAATGCGCTTTCTCTCCGTTCTATCTACTAACTGGCTCTTGTTTGTATACATAAGGCTATTGATTTCTGCCTTTGCCCGAGTTCCTTAGAAAACAGAGCTTGAGCCAAAACTTGTTTGCCAATTCTTTGTTGGGGTTGTAATCTCAGTGCAGTAAGAGTGATAGAAAAAGGGAAGGAAGGAAAGAAAATAAAAATTGATGTGTTACTGAGTTGGCCGCAGCTTCGTGAGAAAACACAGCCAGTTTATTGGGTCATTCGGATGTATTTGGACAGGCTCTATAGAACCGCTGCACCTTGAAATGGTCTTTTGCAGCGAGGAAGGGAGATAAATTTATCTGCCAGTTCCCTTATGGTTCCTGTCTCTCATTGTCCCTCTGGGCGGCCACTGGGAAAGCCAGATCCCATATTCTGTGGCATGGTGTCTCATCTGAATCCAGAAGTGGTGGAAGGAACCCTTAAAGTGTTTAAGGGTTCATTTGGGTTGGGCCTGGCATTAGGAGCCGCAGTGGCTTCTGCCATGGCAGACATGACAGAAGCTACGCCAGAGCGCAGCCTTCATTCAGGGGGGCCGAACTAGGCACTATGGGAGGGACTCTGAGCGAACAGCTGAGGATGCACAAAATTGGGTCCAGTAGAATTTCCAAATATTAATATTCTATCCTCTTACCTTTGAATTCTCTTTTATAGTAGTTTTTCCAGTCGATTATTTTGGGTTTCCTGGGTATAATCATGTCATCTGAAATAGAGAAGAGTTTTATCACTTTTTTTTTTCAATTCTTAAGCATCTCATTTTTTTTATCGTGTCCAAATGTGTTGGTTAACACCCCAATGTGAAACAATAGTATTGATAATGAGCAATCTTATTGTTATCTTGACTTTCATAGGCATGCCTTTGATGTTCTCTTATTAAAAAAGATATTAGAAGTTTATATCAATTAAACAGCAACTTCCATTTCCTCTTCCCCTGTACCATGGCAACCACCATTCTATTTCCTGCTTCTATAAGTTTGACTATTTTAGAGACCTCATATAAGTGGAATCATGCAGTATTTGTCCTGTGTCTGGCTTATTTCATTTAGGATAATGCCCTCCAGGATTTTTTTACGTTGTCACAAATGGCAGGATTTTTTTTAAGCTAAATAATATTCCATTGTATGGATGTATGCATTTTCTTTATGCATTCATCTATTGACGAACACGGGTTATTTCTACATCTTGGCTATTGTGAATAATGCTGCAATGAACGTGGCAGTGCAGCTATTGCTTTGAGAAACTGATTTCAATTCTTTTGAGTATATACCCAGAAGTGGGATTGCTGTGTCATACTGGTATAAGGTTTCAGTTATGCAAGATAAATTAGTTCTAGAGATCTGCTGTACAGCATAGTACAAATGGTTAAGAATATTGTATCATACATCTTAAAATTTATTAGGAGGGCAGATCTCATGTAAGTACTTATTTCCCCCACAAGAACACAAAGAAACTTTTGGAGGTGGTTGTTATGTCTGTTACCCTGATTTTGGTGATGGTTTCACAGGTGTTTACATATGTCCAAACACATGAAATCGTACACATTATGTGTCCTTTGTATGTCAGTTATATTTCGGTAAAGCTGTTCTTTAAAAAAAAAGATATTGGCTTTGGGGTTAAGAGAATATGTATTTTTTTATGTTAGTGAAATATTCCACTGAATTCTGTATTATACTAAGTGTTTTTTTCCATCAAAAATCATCACTGAATTTTATTTAAAAGATTTTCAGCATTTCTAGTGATAATCATGACTTTTTCATTGAATCTAGCAAAGCAATAAATTCTATTAATAGATTATCTAATATATACC
>NW_006441590.1:141607-148134 GCF_000325575.1 Pteropus alecto
TATAAATAAAATTATTGGATTATGCATGCTAAATTGAATTTTTGCACCAATATTTATAAGTGAGGTTGGGCTTTGGCTCTAAATTTGGCTTTTTTTGTTTCTGTACAATCTTTAGCAGATTTTGGCATCGATGTTATACTTGGTTAGTGTAAAAAATTTGGAAGTTTGCTATATTCTAGAATATTTTAACTAGAGCTAGAATTAGCAGCACTTTAAAATTTTGGCAGAATTCCGCCTCTAAACTATATCTGGTGCCTTTTTGTGTGTGTTTAGATCTTTTTCAACTCTATTTCTTTTATGGAAATTGATCTGTTTAGTCTATCTCATCCTGAGTCAGTTTTGTAAATTAGACTTTTCCCAGAAAAGTATCTGTTTCATCCTGGCTATCAAATTCATCTACATATAATTCTTATGATTTCTAAATTTATTTTACTCTTCCTGGAGTGATTTCTTCCATGTCATTGTGAATTCGTGCTGTCCCCTTGTCCCCTGTTGATTATTAGGTTAGTTGGTGGGGTTTTCATTGCATTTATTTTTATTTTTGCAGTGAACCAGCCTTTTAATTATTAATTAGTTCTATTTAAAATTTTTTCTTGCTCTTTAATTTCTCCTTTTATATTTACATATTCCTTCCTTCAACTTTGATATGTTTTAGAAATGGGGAAACTGGGCTGACCACACACTTCGTATAGATGTTTGTACCAGGGTTTTAATTTGTATGCAACACAAGCTGACCTGACTGATTAAGCAGTAAAAGAGCTTATCAAAATGATATTGGGTAGCTCACAGAAATGTTGAGAGGGCTGGAGAACCAGCTTTGAGGTTAAACAGCCAGGAAAAAACACCCCAAACCACAACTCAGAACAAGTTCTGGTGAGAAATCCGCTGTCGCTACTTCCTACCTGTTCCCTCTCTCGTGTCAAAGAGAGTAGGTGCTGGACAGTCTGAGTGATGCCACTTCTCTCTAGTATTGTCATGAGCCTACCTAAGAGTCTATAAACTATGAATTAAACTGTAAAGTTCACTGCTATCAACACATCCCAGATAAAACTAGTAGGAAAAAGGAGGAAAGAAAAAGAAAATTACTAAAATGTCATAACAAGGCAGAACATACAAATGGTTCCTATATAGTCCTTGATTCCTGGTCCACTTTTGCTCAGCCAATACCTCAGGTGCGCAAGGTTCTTTACCTGGTAAGGTGACCTGAGCCTTCATTGCTGAGGAGTCTGACTCCTTGGTGGTCCTAGCAGTCAGTGAGTTTGGGGGGGTCAGGAGATAAGGGTCCTCGAAATCATCGAAATGCCCTCAGATGTCTCCCTTCCAATTTACAGGGTCCCAGTCTTTCTGAATCACATATAACACGTGATGCAATAATTTGGCAACTTGCGGTATTAAACTCTGAGGTTTGTTTTGGGCTATCTCGGCCTGTGACTGACTGTAAGATCTGAGACTCTTTTAACACTTTCACAGAAAGTCTAGTTTTTCAACCATGCTTGAGCCAAGAATTTAGGTGTTTGATTTGTCATCCTTTTTTTTTTAAGAGCCCCAGGTTCCTACCTTGGACGAGATTGTCCAAGAAGAGACTGTGATGAGTAAGTCCTAGAACGCCTCGTGCCTTTCATTGCCATTCTGTGGTGGTGAACGCTGAGCTCCATCTCCTGTCTCATCCCCCCCAAAACCCCATATCTTCAATGGGCACATCATTTCAGGTAACTAGATGATTATTCAATTTGGTGGCGTCTGCAGAAGCAATCTTGAGACTGAACTGTACCGTGGGTGGAATTGAGCCTGGCAAAGAAACGGTATTAATGGGAATGCAGCAGAAGGGAAAAATATGAGAATGATTTGTGAGAAATAATCGGTGGGACTTGCGACTGCTTAATTAAAAGGCGTGCGAGAGAGGGGGCATTGAGAACGGTGATTGGCAACCCCCGTTGCAATGCAGCACTGTAAACTTCAGTGATTTGAAAGGGATGGTAATAGCGATCTAATGAAACGCTGACCACGTTTTTGACCAGTCATTTGTTATCTGGACACTTACAGTGACAGGAAACCGGTTACATAACATGCTTCCCAAATAACTGTGCGATAACTCTGGCTGCGAGAATCCGGGCCTGGTGTTGCCTCTTTAGAATACGCAGAACGCATCTCGTCTTTCTCACCTTGAGAGTTCTGCAGCTATCCAGTCTGAGTGTCGCCAGTTTATTCAGCCATTTTTCTGCCTTCCCACTCCATCCTGATAGAGCGCCTCCGAACTGGTACCAGAACTGAATAAACTCCATATTCAGAGCGGCCAGGGCAGGGCAGAGCAGAGCAAGATGATCAGTCCTCATCTGGACGCTGTGCAGAGAAGGCAGCTGGAGATTCCATTAGCTTTGTTCTGGCAGCCACACCACACCGTTGACTCACACTGAGCTTCCTGTCAAGTGAACTTAGTTTTCCTCTGTGCTTTTGCTAAGCTATCTTTTCTCCAGTCTGTTCTTGTGCTGTTGGTGTTTTGTTTTGTTTTAAGCCCAGGAACTGGACCGTACATATTACTGTTAAATTTATCTTTTCGTTTGGCCCTGCGTGCCAGTCTGTTGAGATGCTACTGGACCCCGATTAGGTCGTATGTGATATAGATGTGAGAGGGAGCGTGGGAGAAAAGACCTTAATTTGGGGACAAGTCCTTGTGGAGGGCATGTTTATTTAGACTGGGACTTACTGAGTTTGAAGTTAACTGTGGGTCAGGCAGGCAACCGTCATTTGGGTAAGTTTGTCCTGAGCCTCGGGGTGGCACCCGGGCCTGAGATGGAGCTTTGGTGGTCCCTGGGGTATAGTTAGTTGAAATCAGGGTATGGATGATATTATCGAAGGAGAGTAGGATGAGGGAGAAGGTGAAGGACCTTGGGCAGAACTTTTGGACAGACCCACAGTTAGTGAAAAGGGCAGGTGTCAGTGAAGCTGAGACCTCGGGAGAGCATTTAGTGAGGGCTGCTATTATAGGGATAGTGCCAGTCAGCCCTCCCGCCTCCCAGGCCTCCGAAGTGGAGAAAGCCACGGTGGCGCTTCCTACCCTTTCCGATGAAGCCAATTCGCAGTATTAGTGGTTTAGGAAGAAACGGGTATGGAGGACAGTGGTAGCGTGGCAGTGGCAGAGAAGCGAGACGAGGTGGCAGCCGAAAGAAGGGGAAAGCGTCCTCTTCATCTGCAATGGAAAGCAACCAGAAATCAAGGGACACGGGCTCCCAGACCCAGGCCCGAAAGAAAAAGAAATACAGGCGAGCGACTAGAAGGTATCGAAGTGAGCAGCTTTCCAGATGGACAGCTGCATCTGAAGTGTGTGTTTTAAGATGAGTTTTGCTCACAGGTATTTGCGAAATTGAGGATAGAGTTGTACCGGTTAGAAGTCTTAATAGGAAAATCTGCCGCCCGCCGTCCCCTCCACCCCCAGACTCTGTGCACAGTTCCTTCTAGAATAAAAGTACCCACTCGTTCGGGACTGCAGTGAGAGTGGAGAAATAAGGCAGTGACCTGGTTCCTCCATGGGTCAAATGCCTCTTGTTCCCACCCCTGCACCCGGTCAAGAGCCCAGCAGTCCAGCTTCAACCTCTAGATTATAACAGTCAGCACTCAAACATGTTCTTTTCTGAGAGACTAATTTAAGGCATCCATCCATTGCCTATCTCGATAGAACTCATGGCCTCACACGTAGTATTCTCATACTTCCATTAGGAGGGAAATCCCATTCGGTTGTCTTTTTGCGATTTTAACAATCACTGATGCTTCATAACGTAAAGCGATGACTTCATTAAGGATTGCACGCGGTGTCCATTCTATTTCTCATTGACTCTTAATCAGGCTTTTGCCAAGGCTGACCAGCGTCCTGCCTCGTAGAGGTCTCGTGAGGATTGAGGACTCGTGATATGGAAAGCACTTGGAACACTGGTAGACACGTCTAAGTGGTCAGTAAAGGTTACCGATTAGCATTTCTGAGTGAAATCACTAGTGAGGACGACAGAAAGATATCGGAGGTGTTCCCCTGCCCCCACGGCTTGGATGGCCTTTCACTTCCAGTAGCCATCACCTGCCACTCCTGTTTGAGGAATTACTCTTGGCCTACTAGAGACCTTCTTGCCCGTACTTTACAGAGCTGGAAGGGTCTGGGAATTTGCTTACCCCAGCCCTTATACAGGAGAGGAAATAGCCAATGCAGAGCCCTTCAAGCAGGAACATACCTGGAATGTTCCAGGAGCAGTAAGCTTGGCTGGAGCCCGGGGAGTGAAGATGGAGTAAACGAAGTCATAGAGGTCACGAGAGGGAGAAGAGGGGCTCACATAGCACCTTGTAGGCTGTAGCAAGGTCTCTGGTTTTTCCTCTGAGTGAAGGAGAGAAAGAAATTAGATGGTTCCGAGCACGAAACTAACATGGTTTGACATGCCTTAGAACAGGATCACTCCGGCAGCTGGCTTGAGAATGGACTGTAGGGAGCAGGGCGGAAGCAGGGAGAACAGATGAGAGGCTACTGCATGATCCAGGTGAGAGATGAGGGCTCCCACCAGAAAGGCAAAGCCAGCAGGATTTTCTGACGGATCGTTTTTCCTGTGTGAGAGAAAAAAAAAAAAGGAGTCGAGAATTCCAGGGTGCTTTGGGCTGAGCACCTGGAGGATGAAGTCAGCCACACCCTGAGGTGTGCGAGCCCGTGGAAGACACGAGCTTAAAGGGGAACCCAAACTGCCCTGAGGGCTATACCATGGCAGAAAGGTGTCTTGTGAACAGCCTCTGTGCTCAGTTTTGATTTTGGAAATTGCTTTTACTTTGGATTTATAAACTTTACCCTTCATTTCGGTCAGACGTATAGATGAGGTAAGGGGAGAATGGAACTCAAAGTCACAACAAGGAGTAGGCTGGGGTGGGGGCGTATGTGTGTGCTTTGCATATTCATTCATACTGCGATTCAACCTTTGCTATTTACTTCCGTCTGATTTTTAGCCATTGTAAATAATGACATTAACAGCCCCGAATGTACAGCAATGTATACAGGTTTTCAAATTTTTTGCCAGTCCGATGGGCAGGGGTATCATATTTTTAACTAGCAATTTCCAGATATATGATTTGGGGTCATTTGTTTCTTCTGTGAAATGCTTGTTTGTGTATTTTGCCCGTTTTTACTCTTAGGTCATTTATGTTTATCTTCATGTTTCACAGAGGCACTTCATGTGTTTTGTTTCTTAAATTGTAGCTCCCTACATATTAATTATCTCCACTTTGTTCAAGGGGTCTCTCCCCATGAAGATGTTTTTGATTTGTTGTAAACAAATCTATAAATCTGTTCCTTTACAGTTTCTACGACTCGTTCAGCATCTCACGATGGTATTCACATAATAATTAAACAGAAAAATTAAAAGAAAATATTGTTTGGAATCCTGGAGTGGGGAAGGCCTCTAAACTGGTGTCCGGCTGGATGTACCCTGAGGCCCTGTGTAACCCGGCCCTAAAGCATGCTGGGAAGCCCTGGCCCGGGTGCCTCCACATCTGCTGTCTCAGGAGCTAAGGGCGGGGTGTCAGAGTGGAAACAGGGATCAAAGTCAGTTTCCTTCCCTTGCGGAGCACCCCGTCTGTTTAGTTGTCTGTCTCTCAGCCTGCACTGTGATTCCATGAGCACAGGGACCGCGGTGGACTTGCCCAGTGTCATCTATCTCCCCAGGGCCTGGAGGGAGTGACATCAAGGTCTGGGTTCCTTCCCCTGTGGGGTTGGTGTCCAGGGCCTGAAAACGCACCGTCTTCCTGTCTGTCCCACTGACCCGCAAAGTCCGTGAGTGAAACCTCCCCATTCTCCTCCTCAGGCCCTGGCCTCGCCCCTCTTACGGGGCTGTGGTGTGATTATTTGTTTGACTTCCTTTTGCCTCTGTTCCCAGTGCCGAGCAAAGCCTTTCACTAGAGACTTTCTATTCAGATAACTCAGCCTATTTTGCCTTCTTCACAGATGAGAATTTTGCCTGGCTTTCCACCGAGATGGATGCCTTGCTGTCACTCACTATAAGGCAGCGGCATCGACATTCCAGCTAGGTCACCTAATGGGTCGCTTTCTAGTCCCCTCCCAGCCTCCTTTTTGGTAGTCGCTTCCGTTCATCACCGCTGGTTCCTATTTCACAAGAAGCAAGTCTGTTTTGTTGTGGCTTTCAGTGCTAACAAGAAACCAGTGGTTTGGGGTCTTTGGCCAAGAAAACGGTATAATTAGAAATTAAACTGAGTTGAAGTTTAAGTGGTAATTTAACCCCACCTAAATTCTGACCCCAAATGAGAATTCTCACATTATCTTGCCAAATAGAAGTACACTCTTCAAAGTCTTATTAGTCTAAAATGTTATCCTGATCAGTATTAAAAAGTAAATATGGAAGAAATGAAGTGCATTATCTGAAAATCACATGCTTGACTCAGAAAGTTTTTGTATTTGAGGTCTTTTGAACTTTAAAGATAACACTCATACTTTATTTTATATATATATATATATGTGTGTGTGTGTGTGTGTGTGTGTGTGTATATAT
>NW_006441590.1:148165-154559 GCF_000325575.1 Pteropus alecto
ATATATATATTTTTTAATTTATTTTAGCCTGCAGCACCTGGTCTTCCTAGGTGGTCTCCCATCCAAGTGCTAACCAGGCCCGACCCTGCTTAGCTTCTAGAGATCAGACGAGATCAGGCTTGTTTAGGGTGCCATGGCCGTAGGCTAATGCTCATACTTTAAACTATTTAGGCAAACTTCTTCAATAACCCTGATACCGACTTAGGTAAGGAGATTTCAATAAAAAAATAAAACTATGTATGAATCTCACTTACTATTGATATGAGAAACCAATTCCAGATGTGTTATATTTAAATGTAAAGAAATGAAACATAATTTCTAGAAGAGACTGTTGTAGAATCTCAATCTGATCTTGAGGCAAGGAAAACCTCTAAACATGATAGCAGAGGGGAAAACTATAAAGGATAAGACAGATTTTTGCCATTATGAAATAAAACACTTTGGTTCATTTATTCAGTCAATCTGAATGAATATTTCGACAGATACTAAGCGAGCATCTCCTATTGGCCAAGCAGTATTTTAGACCTTAAGGAATTTCAAAAATAATACAAACTTATAAGGCAAATGACATTTTGCATTGATCACAAATATCTGGCAAAGAGTTTGTATCCTTCACCTCTATGGATGCTCCTTATCAATCATTAGAAAAAGATCAGCATCCCCACTGAAAAATGGGCAAAGTATATGAACAGCAGTTCACAGAATACGGTCTGCAAAGGGACATGACTCCTAAGAAATAATACCCGACCTCGTTAGACACCAGACAAATACAAATATAAACAACAAGATACTCTTTTTCTTTGGCCTATGTGACTGCCAGAGCTTTAAAAGAAGTTTCTGTGAAAGATGGCAGAAAGTAACGCAGTTCTGAGTACTCGCTTCCATAATTCCCTCTGTGAAACTCATCAAAAAGAATGAAAAACAAAAATCCCAAATAGAAAAGGAAAATCCAACGGAGTCATAGAAAGACCCTAGCTCAGGTTTACATTTCCTCTCCTCCCGCCCAGTTTTAACAAAACAGGAGAAAGTTTTCTGAAAGCTTACGGTGAAAGATGCTTAGCTGGGAAAGGAGAGGACTATGGCCTGGGCCTCCATCCGGGCTCTTAGGAGTCATGAGGAGTCATGAGCGAAAAGGGAAAGTGAGGTGGTGGGGAGAGGGTGGAAGTTTAAGGTGAGAAGAGGTATGTGATGGTGGCCGGGAACGGGAACGGGAATGGGAGGCAGGGCGCACTGAGGCCCTCCCGAGGTTAGTGCGACCACTTAGCCTCCTTGTGCCTGAACGTTCCTGGTGAGGAAAGGAATGGCATCGGGGTCCCCAGTGAGGAGGAGGCTCAGGGAGTTCGCTTTGAACTGTAAACAATAAAGCGACCTTCCCTCTGGCAGATGTATGTGCTTTGAACCAAGCAAGTAACGAAACCGAGTTGAAACTGAGAATGTTCTTTTCCTCTCCAAGTATCTGGAGATCAGTCTGCAGCCAGGCACCCTCTGGGATCTTAGCTTCCTCCATGCTGAGACAGGAGCTTAAATAAACACTGGTGCCCTGTGGTCTTCTGGGTGGAGTAGCTTCTATTGATTGACAGTTATGTGCTGGCCAGAGACCGGGGAGGTGGTTTTCGGCCGCTTCCTCCAGCTTAGAAAAGTATGTAGAGCTGATGAACCACCTCGTAAAAAATCCCTTTGGACTGCTTGATGTCCCGCCGACCCTGAGGTGCTGTCACCGTCCAAGCTGGGACCCCTTCGGAGACTTCTCCCTCCCCTTCTCCTGCTCACTTTCCCCTCTCCTCTTCCCTCCCATCCTTCTGCATTTAGGCTCACGTGTAACACAGGTGTTTCAAGCGTCGACTTCTCTGCTTTTTAGGAATTCGTATATGGCGATGTTTTTCTTTATAGTTTCTGGCTGTAGTGTCATGTTTTTAGAAAGCCTTTCCAGATGCCAGTGTTAGGTAAATGTCCACCTCTGTTTTATCAGTACTGTTATAATTTCCTTATTTAGATATGAATCTTTAATCCAGGCAGAATTATTTTGATTATATTTTCCTCAGTAGGAAACCTCAGATATCGGAGACAATATTTTCCAAACACTTTGCAAATTCACGTATTTTTAGGAAAAAGAGCAGAAGGACCTCTTGCTAGACTGTGAGCTCATTTTTATAAAATGGTGCCGTATTTTCTCCTTTCTTAGACCTTAATCCCAGACTTTGTAACCCAAATACACACTCTCCCACAATCCTAGTCGATTTGCCTTATTCCTTTCTTCCTGTCTGACTCTTCGGTGTTCCGAGCTCTTCGGCCTACACAGCTGTCATCGGCGGACAGCAGCTTCTAATCTCACTACGGCACGTGGCTAAGATGCAGGCTCCTGAAGTAGCTGATCCAAGTTCAAAGCCCATCTCTGCCACATGTCGGCTCCCGTGCTTAGTTAGGCGAGTTGTTTAACCTCTCTGCACTTCAGTTTTCTCATGTGGATCAAATGGCGTGAAGAGCGTGTGTACCTCACGATTTCATGTAATCCATCCAAAGCACTTAGAACAGTCCCTGGACGTATGTGTTAACTAGTATGATGGCCGCTGTCTACTTTGAGGGGTCTGTGTTATTTCAGGTCTGTCACTCTGGTGCTGATAGCTTCTCATTGCTAATGGACTCCCTCGGAGACAGTCCCAGGAGCCCTCACACCTGTGTACTCAGCTCGAGCAGTGGAGAATGTCCCTAGAGGACATCCATGTTGCGAGGGTAATATTTTTATTGTAGTAAAATATACGTGATGTAATACTGATGATTTAACCACTTGTAAATGTACAGTTCTGTGGCATTAAATGCATCGATGATGCTGCGTAACCATCACTACTATTTGTACCCAACACTCTGGTGCGAGGGCAGTTTTATGATTTTTTATTTTTTTACGCCTCCAGCACCTGGTCTTCTTGGCGGTCTCCCATCCAAGTACTAACCAGGCCCGACCCTGCTTAGCTTCCGAGATCAGACGGGATCGCGCGCGTTCAGGGTGGCGTGGCCGTAGACGTGAGGGCAGTTTTAAAAAGCTTATTCTCATGTGTTCGTGCCTTGGCAAATACCTGCTTACAAGAGCCTCCCCGCAACCATTTTGGTCTAGTGAGCTCAGCGCAGTTGTCACTTCCTCCACGTGGTCCCTTCCCTGAACCTCCCCCCGGACTCGATTGCCTCCTTTGTGTTTCCATTCCACCTCAGACCCTTAGTCTATCATAGAACTTACTAGAGTTTAAAATAACTGTTTATTCCTGAGTCGATTTTTGTCCATTGTTCCAACCCACTATTCCGTGTCCCGAGCCTGGTACCTAATATATTGGTGACCCTCCCAGATTTGTAACAGCTGCAGATCGGATTAGTGGGTCTTAATGACCTCTAAGATTCTGCCACACAAGAGATCATGAGAAACTGGTCAGCACGTTCAGTGGCACTTAGGCCGACAATACACGAGGAAGGTCAAGTCCATGCCATGTAACGTGGCATACTTATCTCTGATGAACCTTCCTCCTCAGGATTCCTCCTTCTAAGGCACACCGCATCACAGAGATACACGGTTTTTCTGCTCTGTTGACAGGCCGTGGAAGCAGACCCTGTGGGCCAGGCCATCTCTAGGACAATCACAGGAAGTTATTCCACGCCTGGGACAAGTCCCAGCTCTATCTGGCAGCAAGCAGAAGGTTACAGGCCATCAGGCTGAAGGGTCACCAGCAATCCCAGGGCTAGTGGCACTGAGCCAGGACAGAGAGGAGCCGTATAACCTGCTCCTGGAAATTCCCGACCTGCTGCCCTTCGGTCCCATAGCTTTTGTGGTCCCCTTGGCAAGGAAGTAGAAGGCGGAGAGAAAGGACCCTCCTGAGTAAAGCACAACAGAAAATAGAACATTAAGCAGAATTCTGTATCTTCGATGATATTCACCTTTCGCGACACATGAACACACCCCAAACTTCCTGAGCGTTTTCAAGGTGAAACCACTGGGAAGAGAATAGGAGCTAGGCTTAGAAGACTAGGTCTTGGAAAATGACCAAAAGTCTCCACAAGTTGTTCCCAAATGCTTTCTTTCATCTCCTGTTCTGGGACCACATCCAAGATTCCTGGGGGCCTTACAAATGGCAGTCAGCGGTTGAGTTGTTAGGTTTTCTCAACACTAATAGCATTTACTAAGTATATGTCAATAGCAGCACAACGACAAGAAAAACACGGTGGGGGGAAACCCGTTCGTAGAAGACCAGGGATGAGAAAGGATGTAAAAGGAAATGCGATGGCAGTCATTCAGACGAGAGCAAGTCTTATTCCTCCTTCCTTTTATCCCCCTCTGTGTCTCCCGAACTCCAGAGAAGAATGCCTGTCCGCGAAGGGACAGAATATTCCACTCTGGAATACAGAGCTAAATCAGGGGAAACGGCTTTGACAGCTCCTCGTGATAGAACAGTCTTTGCCGAAAGCGCTCGAACACGGATGTGACTTTGAGGGTAATATACTCTGTCGGTCTGTTTTCTTCCAAATACCTCCCAGTAAACCGCAGGGGTGGCAGGAGCAACCATCTTGAAAACCTCCCTGATAAGGTGTGAAGATATCTTACTGGGTCGCCAACCAACTCAAACAGGCATATACCCGCTTCCTACTGTGACTCTGTTTTCTCTCCTTTAATTTCAACTAATTTTATGTCCGTTTCTTCAATGAAATTAAACAGCGCCCTCGAATACCGGAAAGGGAGCCATTAGACGACCAATTCTACCCCCACCATCCGGCCACTGCCACCTCTCTAGCTTTGCCTTCTGTCACTCCCACTCCGACCTTCCTGGCAGGTACAAAGTTGTACATGTCGCACATTCTGTTCCACCACTTGGTCCATGAGACCACTTCGAGTGTCATAAGAGCAGGGTCTGGGTCATATTCATCTCTGTATCCCCTGCACGCATCCCATTCAACAAACATGTTTTTTTTTCGCTAGAGCGTTGGGTTCATTTCCATTTAATATAATTATCGATGCATTTGGATTTAAAATGAACGTCTTACTTTGTGCTTTTTTTATTTGCTCCACCTCGTCCAGGTTTCCTTTCTCTGTACTTTGACTTCTTTTGGATGGAGTATCTTCTTGTAAACTTATTTAGAAATTTAATTAGATCTCCGGGAGGTTGTCAATAAACGTACAAGAGGCTGCTGGTCCTTTCCCGAGTTCCCCTAAGTGTCCGTATCTTACACAACTGCAGTCTGGTCTTAAAACCAGCAAGTGGCATTGGTACCTACCATCCAAGAGCTGCAGCGGGTTTCACCTATCGTACACGCACTCACGTGCATTCACACGTGTTGTGTGTGTGCGCGCGTGTCAGCGCAATTTCATCACATGTAGATCCACGTGACCACCCCTGCAATCAATATACAGATCGCTTCCAAGACAACGATGCCTCCTGTTAGCCTTTTATACAACACCAGTTCAGTCCACAACAGTGCGGGGTGTATGAGTATGTATCGTACGCCAAGACCGTTAAAGGCACTGGGAGTACTTCAAGGACCAAGACAGGTGACATTCCTGCCATCACAGAGCGTACAGGCTAGGTCAGCAAAGGGAGAGTTGGAGACGTTCATTGACTGGGTCTTGGTATCTAGAGTTCTTTTATTCTGCCTGTAACTTCAGATGCTCCCCAAACTAGTTCGACTTCCAATTTTGCACCACCTGTCATTGTGATAACGAGAAATTCTCTCTCAGGCCATTCACATACAACTTCAAAGCTTCCCACAATAGATCCAGGCCTTACCGGCCGTAGGTTCTTAGTGACATTTTTTTTCTCCTTGTCGTCCTCTAATCTGAGGCGTCTCCTGCAGCCTGACCAACGAGGCCACTGAAAGAGCGCCTCAGAAGGAGACCAACACCTGTGAGCAATCAGAGCAGTCAGAATCTGAGCACCAAATCCTGGTTTCTTTGGACAATCTTGGCAGTGTGGAGCACATCCGCAAGTCAGGAGGGGGAGAGGCCCACACTGTTCCTTTTGGCAGGTTAAGTCGAAAACTGCCATCGCTGAAACGACAGCAGTATCGAAGAATCAAAACCTAGAACTCCAAAGGCAGCTCGATGTAGGTTTTGTTCCCTCAGCCTGACTTGGAAAGCCTGGCTCTGGAGGCAGGTTGCTGACCCATCCTGTGCACATGCAAAGGAAATGATTTCATAGCTTTGGGATTTCACCGCTGCAGAGGGGGCAGGGGGCCAATTCCGCTGAAACAAAGGGACAGTAATCACTCTTGCCAGAAAAGCAGTTTAAATCAGAGGTGTCTCTTTACAGCCTCAGAGACTTTCAGGATGTTTCTCAGTTCATTTCAGTGTCTTTAGAAAATGGATACAATCCAGACAGGCCACTTCAATTTTCTTGGAGTGAATTCTGGAGCCCAAGATGTA
>NW_006441590.1:154624-173880 GCF_000325575.1 Pteropus alecto
TGGGGCCAAAAAGAAAAAAAAAAAAAAAAAAAAAAAAAAAAAAAGTTGCTATAACCCAGCCAGGTTTGTTTTGCTGCGCAAGTAGAATCGAGTGCTGGAATAAAGTGCTCAAACCTCTAAGTATTCTAAGTATTGTCCATTGTAAATATCAGCCTTGGTAGCCTGTCTTATGAGCATGTGCTGCATTTGAGTTAAAAGTCTGGTACCAAGTCTTGTCTGACCGCCTAAGGTCCAGCTTAGAGGTCGCGTCTCTCTGCTTTACCATCACATCCCCAGCTCCTAGAACATAAATCTGTGGTGAGTAAATCCTGGTGATTAGGTTTGTTATGAACCCAGAAAACTTGTTACATTCCTCAAGAGTAGAGTTTTAAACCTAGGTCTATGATACCATGAGTTCAGGTGTGGAATTCATTCAGTCAACAGGTATTTACTGAGCAACTATTTGTGCCAGGAACCACTAGGCCCAGAGAATAAAAATGGTGATCGATCGAGACAGACAAGGCCTCTGCGCCCCAGGAGCTCATGTTCTAGTAGGCGATGGGTGGGGATGGGGAGGAAACACACACTAAACCTCAAGTAAACAAACAAGAAAGAAAAATACTAGGTATTGAAAGTAGTATGTAGAGAATTAAGATAGGGTGATATGGTATAGAATAACTGTGTGGCTGGCCATTTTAATTCGGATGATCAGAGAAAGTCTCTCTGAGGAGGTGACAATTAAGTTGAGGTCTCAGTGACAGGAAGCCGAGCACTGAAGGACAATCGTGCAAAGATCTTGTGAAAGTATACACCAAGAAGAAGGAACAAGTAGGTCAAAGGCCCTAAGAAGGAAATGAGATTTTAAACGTTCAGGAACAAGCAGAAGACCAATATGCGAAAGAGCAAGGGAAGGGTGTTGGTGAGGTGGGACAGACGGGCAGGGCCAGTCCATGTGGGACTTTCTAGCCCAGGTGAACAAGTTTGGATTGCGTATTTATTATTAAGGCATTAGGTAGCGTTTGCAGAGGGCTAATCAAGGGAGCAACATGACCCGATATATGCTCTTCAGAGGTCATTGACATCTCTATTGAGAGTGAATTTATGGGGGGAGTTGCAAGTGGATATGAGAAGATGAGAGGCCATTTCAGTTACCTAAGTCAGAGACAATAGCGACTTGGACTAGGGTTGTCATAGGGGGTGCATGGACAGAAGGCCGTTGATTTGAAATATTTTGAAAGTAGAGTCAACAGAACCTGGGAATGGTTTGGATGTGGAGAGTAGAAGCAAGGATCGCTCCAAGGTTTGGAATTTAGAAAATGGATGGATGGTGGTACCATTTAGTTGGATACTGTTGGAAGACTGGACGAGAGATAGGTTTGAGGGGCATGAAATTGAGAGTTTAGTTTTGGGCACGTCAAGTGCGAGAGGCCACTTAGTTAGAAGTGGAGATGTCAGATGGTTGGTTGTATGTGTCTAAAGTTCCTAGGGAAGATCTGGATTGGAAACATAATTTGAAAGTCATCGTCGAGTAGATGGTAGCTGGAGAAATGACACTGGATGAGGCTGTTAAGGGAGAGTGTGTGTAGTTCAATAAAGGACGGCAGTCCAAAACTGTGCGTGTGTGTGAGTGTACGTGTGTGTACGTGTGTGTACGTGTGTGTACGTGTACACAAGCACGCACGTTTCTGATGAGAGAAGGTCCCCATTTTTCATCATGCTCTCCAAGGGATTCATGACACATCAAAGGTCGGGACTTCACTACTGACATGGTGCACCTTGACATTGTGGTTCAGAGAAAGGTGCATTTTATACTTCTTCCTTTCTTTCTCGTCCCTGACCATTTATTTACCTTTGGAAATGGGGCTGCCTTTCTGCATGACAGTCTGCAGAGATGCATACTAAAAATGTACATTCTTGGGCCCCGAGCCAGGCCTGGGGAATTAGGCTCTCTGGAGGTGAGGTCCAGGAATGTGCATTTTTAGCAGCTCCCTGGGAAATTCTGTTCATTTCTCCCCTAGCCCATTCTTTTCTGTTCTTCAGGTTCACTGATCCCTTCTTCAGTGTCTAATATTGTTATGCCCATCCAGTTTTTTTTTCCATTTCTAATATTGTATTTTTCACTTCCACAGTTCTATTTTGTTCTAGTCTAGATCTTTCATTTCTCTCCTTGTGTACATGTTTTCCTTGAAATCTCAAACGTTATAATAGCTGTTTTAAAATTCGTGTCTGCTTAGTCCATCATCTCCATCATTTATAGGTTTATGTCTATTACCAATTTTTTTTTCTCCTGATTATCAGCCACATTTTCCTGCCTCTTTACATTTTTAGTAACGTTTTTGGATGCTTTACATGGTAAATATTATATTGTTACGTGTTTGGATTTTGCTGTCTTCCCTTGAAAACGGTTAAACTTTCTTGAGTAACTATATGATCAGTTTGATTATCCCAAGGCTTCCTTTTAATCGAGGTTAGGTGTAGAGTCTACTGGATGTCCCAGTCTCCACGCTAGCTGATCAGAACTCAGCTCCCAGCCCTGTGCGAGCTCCATCAGTTATTCAGTTTGTGAGTTTCCAGGAGTCGTTTTTGGATTTGCCTCATGGGGTTTCACCCTGCACAAGTGCATGTTATGTTAGTACTCAGCCGAAGTCTCACGGAGGAATTCATATGTTGATTTCTGAAGCCCTTTCTTTATTTAGCTCCCTCCTCTCTGGTACTTTGCTGTACAAATTTCAGCCACCTCAACTCTCCAGAATTCTGATCTCTGTCTTCTCAACCCTGCGAGAGTGCAGCGCTCTGTTTCGGACCCTCCCCCTGCACTGTAGTCTTGAAATGTGTCTATAGGCTGAAGGCCAGGATGGTCCCACGGCTCGCCTCTTTTGTTTTCTCTTCTCATGCTGACCACAGCCACACACTGAAAGCAGTTGTTTCATATGTTTGGTCTAGTTTTCTCATTGGTTTTACGGGTAGGGGACAAGTTCAGTGGGTGTAAGCGGAAGTCCTCCCAGGTAGTTCAGATGCATAATGAAGGTTGGAGAACGTATTAGTTTGCCGGGGCTGCTGTAACAAACTATCACAGACTGGGTGGCTGAAACAACAGAAATTGATTGTCTCACAGTTCCAGAGGCTGGAAGTCCAAGATCAATATGTCGGCAGGGTTGGCTCCTTCTGAGGCCATGGGGCAGGGTAGGGGGGCATGTCCCAGGCCTCTCTCCTTGGCTTGTTGATGGCTGCCTTCTCCTTGTGTGTCTTCACAATATCTTCCTTCTGTGCATGTGTGTGTCCAAAGTTTTCCTTTTTATAAGGCCACCAGTCATATTGGATTAGGGCCCACTCCGATGATCTCATTGAACTTGGTAAGACCCCCATCTCAAAATACTGTCACATTCTGAAGTATGAGGGGTTAGGATTTCAGCGTATGAATTTAGGGGGGGACACAGCTCAACCTGGAGCAGGGAAGTTCAGATTCAAGTGTCAGCCCCTCTTCCCTAGATACTAAAGCAGTAGCAGCCTTGCGCATGTGCACTGCACCGGCTCAGTCTTGCACTTGTGTTTAGCCTGGCGGGTCACTCGTGATCAAGAAAAACTAGGGGGTATTTGTAAACTGTGAAACCTACGAGTTGGGTTGGTTCAGGAGGACACTAACACATAGCTTTTACTCGAAAGGATGGGATTCAATGATCCCTGTAACAATTCCATGAAAACGAACAAGACCGTGACCTAGACACACCTTCCTTGGAGGAGTTCAGATTCTAGAAATGAGCACAAACACTTTTCCGCAAGGTAACAGGATGTTGCAGGTTTTGTTGTTGGAGATGATACTGGCGGGGTGGTAATGACTCAGCTTGGTGGCTTTGGCAGGAAAGGCTGATGGGAAATGGATCCTTTGATGGTGAGAGCTGGAAAAGCCCTCGGAGTCCATCGGGGGGCTCCAGACGGGGAGAAGCAGTTTTTTCTCAGGGCGAGCGGTGCCTTACGCCCTGGGAGCCAACAATCCCATCATCCTTTTATAAGTTACTTTCAGATCGATCACGTTTCACTACCCCTTTCCCATTGGTTCACTGCAATTACACCATAAGGGAGGCAGGACAAGGTTTATTTATTATCTTCATTTACGGATGGCCGGACCGAGGTTCGCAGCAGTCGAGTTAATCGTTCAAGGTCACCCAGAAAGTCTAAAGTAGAATCAGCATTCAGATGCACGTCTCCTGACTCTCAGTTCAGCCCCACCCCCCTGTTTCGCGCTCTGTTGCTCTGAGTCATAATTGTGGGTACTCCTTTGCACAGCGATTCTGCTTTCTAGGTCCTCTTGGCCCAGGGCATACTCGTCTTTGTAGTCTTTCCAGAACTGTTGACCTCATCTTTTTTCATCATGGCTTTTCAAGCTGCTCCTGACCTGCCCAGCACGGGAGGCCCGAGGGGAGAAGGTGGAGGGGAGAAGGTGGAGTCCAGCGCAGCCACGGAAGCCAGCGATTCTGCCCTTGTAGAATGTAAACAGCCCTCCAGTCAGGAGAGACAACAGGCCTCGGGGTCCCCACGGCCTCTGTGAGCGTCACCACTCTCTGACAAACCAATCTCCTTCTTCCTGTCGTGCACAGTGCCTGACACATAGTAACTGTTCTTTGAATGAATCCATCAATACACCCTGTCCGGAGGACTTGCTTTAAAATCTTTTTTATCGTAAAAGAAAAATACGGCGTCACATTTGTTAAATGCGTGGCTCAGTGAATTACTGTTAGTTGAACCCCCCTTGTAACCACCAACCAGTTGAAAAAGAACTTTACCACCCACTGCTGAAGTCCCTCCGTGTGCCCCATCTCAGTCACAGCCTCCTCCTTGTCCCCACGAGTAAGTACTATCCCGCTGTGTATAGAAATCTCTTCTTTACGTTTTTTATGTTTCTGTCACTCAAAATGAGCATCCCCTAGGCGCTATAATGTAGTCTAGCACACTGGAAAAAATTCCATGCATCTTTTAAGTGTCGTTTAGTTTGTAGATTCCCCGCTCTGTCCTTTCTTTTTCTTATCATTTATCTGTTGAAGAACCTGGGCCTTCGCCCCACAGAATTTCCTACGATCTGGCTTTTGCCTCATGCCAGGCTGCTGCAGGTGGGCTGTCTGCTTGTTTCTCTTCCTGAGTCGGCCACTATTAATGCTTAATACGTATATCTGCTAATTCACTGGGGACAACAAAATGGTGCTACTCTAATTCTGGCGTTTGTTTTCCTTTATTAGCCAGAATACATTTATAAAAAGGCGTTTTATTTCATCCGCCCGGCGGGATGGCTTGTCTAGGAAAGGCAGAATAATGCTTAATTTTTTTCCCCTAACTTACCAGTTTGCAGGGTAACTAGGTACTTCCCTCACGTATGATGACATATTTTTTTGTTTGTTTTTTAATATCATGAGAACTCACGGATTCAAACGTATTCGACGGATTGCAAGCCACTGAAACGATCATATTTATTAAAGCTCAGATTGTTACATCTTTGGCCACTGGGAGCTTCCTCAGGTTGGCTCCTGAGTCCTTTTGACGTGACCCTTTCTATTTGATGACTTCCTCGTGGCACTGTTTCACTGTAAAGAACTTCACTTAGGTGCTGGCTGACTGCTTTCGGGGGTTTTTGTTCCACGTCTCCCACTTCCAGGAGGAGCCTGCAAGCCTGATGAGACAGGACTGTACCTGGCCTCCAGTTTGAGCTAACTTAGCAGAGAGCTCCAAGAACACACCGTTTCTGCTTTTGCGTAATTACTGCTATTAGCTGGAGATTTTCAAACCCGACGGAGGGCGTGCTGTCGAGGGCGCGATTTAGCATGAAGATTATGCTACATCTTATTTAAGTTGCTGGGCGACTGTTCTTTTTCCTTTCCGCTCTCACGCCTGCCTTCCAGCTCTGCGGACCTACCTGGACTTCCGCATGCTGCTGCCTCCTTATCCTTTCCTCGGTCGCAGCTTAGCCATCATTTCCTTCTGGAAGCTTCCCTAGACCCAGCAATCTGATAGACGTGGCTCATTTGTGTGTTACCATAGCATTCTGGCTTTCCCTTACCATGGCACTTATCTCACTGACTGTTTATCCATCTGCCCATTTCCCCTGCTGCCCACGAGACTGTGAGTGGGAAGGCCCGTCGCTTGTTCACCTCCATTTTCACAACGTCTGCACAGCGCCCGGCCCATCAATGCGTCATTGGTGAACGAATGAGCGAAACCCAGACTTGTCCACGTTGCTGTCCCCTTTGTGTTCCCACCGCTCCTGGCGGGCGCCTCTACTAGTGGACTCGTTACCCCGCGTCGAATCTACCCATTTCGTATTTCTAGCCCTCCTCTGCACATTCCCTACCGAAGTGGCCTTTGGAAAGTATGGGCTCCCCATGACAGCTTTCTTCAGCAGGGATACATGACAGTCTCTCATCCCCTGGGACCCTGCCCTGGACCCACATTGTCGCAAGGAACACAAGGACTAGGCCTTCCTTTCCTGTTTGCCAGAAGCCCAAATGTCCCACCTCCATCGCTCCAAACCCCACGGTGACACTTGAGCTCCCTTCCTCACGGTCAGTGATTCCACTCCGTTCAATACCATGTTTTTGCAACAGGAATTTATTGAATCGTTCATTTTTTCTCAGCCTCCTGGATGACTCCCATAACCATACAAACAGGCTGTTATTCCTCCTGTGAAAAACAAGAGCTTAATCACATTGCCTTGTCCCTCTTCCAAGTAGCCAAACATCTCCTCGGAGCTTTACACTACACTATCCGTAAAGGCAGAACCCAGGGCTCACCTGCCAGGCATCGATTTCCCCTCCCTGTTCCACCCTGACATGGAGCGACTTCCCTCCATCCGATGGCCGCCCCCCGCCTCAGGCTCAAAAGAGTTTCTTTTTTTCTTTTTTCTTTTCTTTTTTTTTTTTAAGGCAAAGCAACCCTCAGTTGACCTCACAGATTGCAAGGACCTTGTCAGTTTACAATCCCTTATTTTTTTTTTATGTTTTACGCCTCCAGCACCTGGTCTTCCTAGGCGGTCTCCCATCCGAGTACTAACCGGGCCCGACCCTGCTTAGCTTCCGAGATCAGACGGGATCGAGCACGTTCGGGGTGGCATGGCCGTAGACAAAGGGTTTCTTATTCTGAGGCATAATTGCAGGTCTTTCCCTCTCTGGTGCTTTATCAGTATCTCTACTGCCTCAGATCCCTGGGCAGGGAGGGAGCTGAGAACACTCCAAATGGTGGCTTTTCCTTTCCCCCTGGCCTCTTGGTCGAGGCTGGTGGGCTTATAAATGTGTCAGGCATAAATGAAGCTGGAGATACAAAAGACTTCCTGTCCCAGTGGTCATCATGCCTCCTGGCAGAACCCCATACTTCCTGCTGTCACACATGCCACTGCACAGGAGAGCAAACCACAGACATAAATCTCTCCATCTGCATTTGCCAACTGCAACATGAAGCGTCTCTGATGGAAGAAAGCCTCGCTGTCACCTGTCAGCCTGTGCTCAGTTCTCTCCAGCAGAAAGCAAGGACATGCTATCCACACGGGCTGGCCAGGTGGCACGCACTGAGCAAAGAAGACCTAAAAGTAAGAAGATAGGGAACCTGCGGAGAGGCTCCACTTCTTTCTCCCTGGCTTCAGGAGACAGCAGGGAGCTTTACAGATACTGAGGATGCCTTAGAATGGCACGGCTGTGATCAATTGCGAATACTTCTTTCCCCAGGCCTCATACCCAAAAAAGTAGGTATCAGTTTATCTTTTGAGATTTGCCCATCTTCTGGGTACTGTCTGCAGGAAACATTCTAGGTCAAGGGTGAGTGGGGAGCCGAGGAAGCTTAAGTCCCCCTCAGTAGCTCCAGTGTCATGCGAAGTAGCCTGCCATTAACTCAGGCTGGTTTCTTGGCAGCATCGTTCTCTTCATTTTGGAGCATGGACTAAGCTTTGCCGGATCATCTTACCTCAAGACTCGGCTCTTTCTGAGATTCCTATTGCACTAAGGAAAGGTCCTTTCAATTGTTAGTGTTTCTCAACAGGGACACTGATAGCTTTAGGCCAGACAAGCCCTAACCCTAGACTTTATGACAAGCAAAACACACCTATTTTCAGATACCCTATAGGACATCTCCATTCCTGGTTGAGGAACATTGTGATCTAGGGGGTGAATGCATGTGTTCTCCATCATTAAAAAATAATCCCTTGACTCCAGAGTGCTCCCTTTTACAATCAGACATCCCTACAGAATTGGCCGCTCCCCCCTCTACTCTTCTACTTCACATTCACCACTCATCCTTCTACCCTCACTTGAGTTCGGATCCATTCCTACAGCAGCTTAGCTGTGTCACCTTGGACACATTAATTAATTTCTCAATTTTTCGTACATAAAATGGGCACAAAAATAGTTACCTCTCTAGGAGACTTCAAAAATTATAAGATGCTGAAGAAAGAAATTGAAGAAGATACAAATAAATGGAAGCCTATGCCGTGCTCATGGATGGGAAGAATTGCCATCATTAAAATGTCCATCTCACCCAAAGCAATCTATAAATTCGATGCAATCCCTATGAAAATACCGATGGCATTTTTCACAGAACTAGAACAAATAATGCAAAAATGTATAGGGAACCACAAAAGATCCCCGAATAGGCACCACAATCTTGGGCAAGAACAAAGTTAAGATATCACGTTACTTGTTACTTGATATCAAACTATACTACAAGGCTATAGTAATCAAAATAGTATGGGACTGGCATAAAACCAGACACATAGATCAATGGAACAGAATAGAGAGCCCAGAAATAAACCCACATCTACACAGTCAATTAATCTATGACAAAGGAGGCAAAAATATACAATGTGGTAAAGACAATCAAGTCAAATAGTGTTGGGGGCATCTGGATAGACACATACAAAAAAATGAAATTAGACCACCTTCTTATACCACATACAAGAATAAACTCAAAATGACTTAAAGGCTTAAATGTAGGACCTGAAACTATAAAACTCCTAGAAGAAAACATAGGCAGTAAACTCTTTGAGATTGCTCTCAGTCATTTTTTTCCCAATGTATCTCCTCGGACAAGGGAAACAAAAGAAAAATGAACAAATGGGACCGCATCAAACTAAAAGTGTTTGCACAGCAAAGGAAGCCATCAACAAAACAAAAAGACACTGGGAGAAGATATTTGCCAGTGATACATCCGATGAGAAGTTAATATCCAAAATTTATAACAAACTCATAAATACCAAAAAAAAAAATCCAATTAAAAATGGACAGAGGACCTGAATAGACATTTCTCCAAAGAAGACATACAGATGGCCAGTAGACATATGAAAAGATGTTCGAAGTCACTAATCGTCAGAGAAATGCAAATTAAAACCACAATGAGATGTCACCTGACACCTGTCAGGATGGCTTGCATCAATAAATCGAAGAACGAGTGCTGGCGAGGATGTGGAGAAAAGGGAACCCTCATACACTGCCGGTGGGACTGCAAACTGGGGCAGCAGCCGCTGTGGAAAACAGTGTGGAGGTTCCTCAAAAACTTAAAAGTAGAACTCCCCTATGATCCAGCAATCCCACTTCTGGGTACTTATTTGAAGAAATCCAAAACACTAATTTTAAAAGATAAATGCACCCGTATGTCCGATACAGTGCTCTTTACAATAGTCAAGATATGGAAGCAACTTAAGTGCCCATCAATAGATGATTGAATAAAGAAGAATCGATACGTATGTACAATTAGATGTTACTTAGCCATAAAAAAAAAACGAATAAAATCTTGGCATTTGTGACAAAATGGGTGGACCTAGACGATATTATGCTGAGTAAAATAAGTCAGAGAAAGAGAAACATATTATGTGTGTTATCTAAAAAACAAAATAAGCAAATGAAACAGAAACAAACTCATAGCTACAGAGAGCCAATTGAAGGTCACCAGATGGGAGGGGTGTTTGGGGGGCTGGGTGAAAAAGGTGAAAGGGATTAAGGGGTGCAAATTGCCAGTTATAGTCATGGAGATGTAAAGTACAGCATAGGGAATATAGTCAATAATAATGTGATAACTATGTACGATGCCAGGTGAGTACTGGACTTATCAGGAGAGATGACTTAATAAATTACATAAATGTCTCACCACCATGCTATACACCTGAAGCTAATATAAAATAAGATTGAATTTCAACTGTAATTGAAAAAAGGTAAAGAAAATTAGTTACCTCTCCTATAGGATATTTCTGGAGATTAAATAGGTTATGGTAAAACACTTAGGAAATGGTTTTCTCGCAGAAATGTAATTAGCCACGTGTTACTTAATTCTCTTAGAGTTCTACTTGTATTTTAATCATCTTTGAGGGTTTCTAGAAAGAGAGATCAATTTCAGATAATGGTAATCCTCTCTCCTCTCCAACATATGATTTTTCTTTTCTTGTTGAGCGATTCTCCAGAAGTTAATAATATTAGATGTTGCTGACATCGGTGGGCACTGATTTGCATCTGATCTTCATGTATGATCATTGGCTTTTGGATTGAGATAGATAGCAGTCAAGAAAGTTTCCTTCTTGTTCTTCATTATTAGTAAGGTTTTTTGTTTGTTCGTTTTCGTTTTTAAAGCCTGAGTGTAAATAAGTTCTTATTACATCGATTGTGATGATTGTATAGTTCTGGCCCTTTGAAGTATGGATGTGAATCATATCACTATACTCCCCAATAACGACCCATCTTATAATCGTCGAAAAAAGCAGACTCGAAGATGGTGCCGTAGTCCTTCAATCCAAAGCTGGGTGGACTTTGCGTGTCGTTGTTAGAATGGCTGACTTAATTCTTTTTGCTGCTGTTGTCGCTAAAGAGGTTATTGTCAGAGTCTGAGAAGCATGAATAATTGGATCAGTAACTCCTTGTGGAATTGCTTCCCCGCAGGCCTGGCGCAAGCGCTGGTTTGTCCTCCGGCGGGGCCGCATGAGTGGCAACCCTGATGTCCTGGAGTACTACCGGAACAAACACTCGAGCAAGCCCATCCGTGTGATAGATCTCAATGAGTGTGCAGTATGGAAGCACGCGGGCCCTGACTTCGTTCGGAAGGAATTTCTGAATCATTTCGTGTTTACTGTTAAGACTGCTTCTCGGACCTACTATCTGGTGGCCAAGACCGAGGTGGAAATGCTGGTGTGGATACACAGCATCAGTGAGGTCTGCAACCTTGTCAACGTGGAGGATGGTACAGGTGAGAACAGAGTCGGGGTTCCTGTGTGCTAAAGGGGTGGCCTGGGACACTGCACATGCACTGGAGGGCTACGGTGGGAAAAGCGTTATAAGGTGCCAAGCCCACCGCCTTTGAGGGCACTTTGGTGGGCTGACATATCAGACTTGCTCCCTCCCACCAAGTATGGTACCAGAGATCTCTCTCCCTTTCACCTGGTTTCAGGCTTCAGGGCCAAATGTACCACACACTGAGCATTGCAGGCAACTTCAATGGCTTCGAAGCTGATCCGTGCCTTTGCTCTCATCAGCCACAGAGAACGCACTCGGTGACACTAAAACGTGGGTGAGGACGTCCGGTAGGGCTCTGATTTTTGCTGCTGCTGCTGCTGCTGCTGCTGCTGCTGCTGCTGCTGCTGCATCTGCTTCTGCTGCTTTTCTAGAAATATTAAATAACCCCACCTTTCAAAAATGCATGGAACTCCAGCTTCTCTATTACCTATTGTGCTGCTTAGGACTACACGGCAGAAAGACAGAACTTGGCTACTTAATCATAGGCAAGGAAGAATTCCTCGCATCTCCGGTTGGCTCAAGGTGTCTGCAAGCGAAATTAACTCCCAGTTTGCTCAGGGCCATTTCTGGACAGTGGGAACAAATGACCCATGAGGCTGTTTCTCACTCCCTCTTTCTGTTGCTCTCTCTCTTTCTCTGTCATACACACACACACACACACACACACACACGAAGAAAACAAAAATAATTTTGCAACCACACCACACCAGCCCCCCCCGCCCTTTTCATGTAATATACCAGGTATAATACACCCAAGATTATAATTCATTCTCCTTAATGGAGTTTATTGTTGAGCACCATGCCGTGATTCTCAAACCATGGGACTTTTGATCCGATTTCTTTTAGCTTCTGAGTCTAGTAGACAAAACCTTGCTCCTGCATCCCATGGTTAACAGCTGCTTCTTCATTTCCACTGTTACTGTATGCTTTATCATCAGCTGCTGAAATATCTACATTAAACACTAGGTGGTGCTGGAGAGTCAGAGTTGCATCTCTCTAGGACAGGCTCGTGAGCGTGTTTCCTGAAGACAGAGTCCTTTTCTTTTCAGGAACCAGGGAAGATTAGTAAATGAAGCTATTCAGTCACATTGTTGTGCTTTGACAGCACTCAAATATAAGGAAATGAAGTGATGGTGAGTTCTTTATCCTTACCAGAATAGATGAAGCTTACTAGCAAAGTTACAGAGAATGTACTTGGCTGGAGTCTGCCACTATGCATGCAGACAGCAGAGGCTCCCTGGCCAAGTCCTCCAACCTTGCCACTCACTCACTCTTTGCCTACCTTCAGCCCAAAGTAGAGATATATTCATGCGTCATGTTATGTGTTTCCTCTGTTTCTTTGCTCATGCGGGAGTTATCCTAAAACATAGATACATAACATGGTAACCAATATTTGAAATAGAACAGGAGTAAGACACCAGGGAGAAAACAGAAAGCTCTGGCATGAAGTGAGAAGAAGCCGACAACCCCCATGACTTCTTTCCATCCCTAAATCTCCCCTTAGTTTTTAGGAGGTTTCAGGTCAGAGTCGTCTTCATCCGAGAATCACGCCCAAAGGGTTTTCTCGTGGCTTTTCGCATATAGAGTTTGGTTCTGTCTTCAGCAGCCATAGGTAGTCAACACTGCGTACTCTGGTCAGGAGCTCTGTTAAATGCCTTTGCCTCTTAGCTCGTCTTATCGTAGGCCAATTCTGTGGCGTATATACTGTTAGCATCTTCGCTTCACAGAGAAGGAAATTCAGAGCAGGAAGGTAACTTGCTCAAGGTCACAGCAGCTAGATAGTAGAGCCTTGACTTGAACTCCTGCCAATCTGGTTCAGAGAGGAAATAAAAGCAGGCTTTTCATAGGGAGTTTCTGAATGTTATGCTCCTTGAGAGGGATGTGTGGGCTTTACCAGCCATCACAACGCCTCATTTTTCTCTTCCTTTTCCTTATAGGTCATTAACAGTCAATCATTAACAGTCTTCTTTATTTATGAGGTGCTTGTCCTCTGGCGGACTATAAATTCCAGTAAGTCTTTGTCTCGGCCACGTAGGCAGAGTTAGAACAGTTCCAGGCGCATAGTAGGTTCAAAGTAGGGATTCTGTAGAGACGTAAATAGACATAGCTCTCTCTCTATGTACATACATATATGCATAAATGCATATGTAAGTGTATACATATGTATTTGATATGCATAAATATGTACGTATATGTATATTTGTTGAGTGAATAAGCAGTGATGCACGGCTGCGGCTGAGAGCCATAAAGAAGCTGTGTGTAGACTATCTAACTGCAGGTTTTTATGCCAAGAATGCTTGTGTTTTTTTTTTGTTGTTTTTTTTCTTTTTTTTTTAACCACCAGCCATAGTAAAATATAACTTATTGTACTTAAGTACACTAATCTATTCTATTCTGTTTGTTTTCTTCCTTTGCTTTCCTCCCCTTTCCTATTGTATTCTATTCAACACTTCGCTCTTGGAACATTGGCCTTCTTTCCCAGACATTGTTTATAGCTTGGGGAAACGGTCTCCTCCATCGGTACAAACACCGGCTGTGATTTGCATCTTCTATTTGGCTTCTTTAGACGCTGTTTGAGAAATTGTGAGTGAGTGTTATAGCCATTCTTAAACGCTAACCTGGGACATGATTTCTCCAGCAGATTCCGCGGACAGCCACTATCGCACGCCCTCCTCCTCCCTCCAGCCATCCTCTGCCAGCTCCCTTCACACCGCCCCTACTGTCAGCTCCTCTTTGCCAAGAGATGACCCAAGAACTAATACCGTAGCCACTGAGAAAACCAGAAGTGAGTCAGAGTTTCTAAACTCCCTTCCTGATTATCTGATTCTGTCCAACTGTGAGACTGGAAGGCCACACCATGCCAGGTACGCTCCCAGCACACTCCGCTCTGTCTGCACAGCCCGCACTGGCTCCCCCTTCAGTGTCTGTCACTGAGATGTGCTCAGTGTGCCTGAGCACATCGGTCCATGTAGCTGTTGCATCTTCTAGTGGGTGGGTCTGCAATCACCTCTCTCTCTTCCTGCCGCTGACAGGGCGGGGACAGATCACTATCAGCGCCTGTGAAGGATGGAGCATGCAGCTTACTAAACAAAATGAGTCATATTTCAGTATTGTGGCTTTCGTCTCTAACCTTGCTTTTTCATGCGTAGCTGACACTTACAGGACGAAAAAAAATCAACAAACCATTTTTTTTTCCCCCCAGCATTAACGAGTTGATGCGACCGAGGGTTATAGAGGGAATGTGTCTATATGAATAAAATAAAAGGTGATATTCGAGGAACGGGAGTGAGGCCAGCGTGGGTTTTGTGGTGGGTGGATGGCTTTCATCGTGAGACTTCTTCTGCCAAGGGCGTACCAGTAGTGTCGCTGTGGTACCGACGGCAGCTGCCGGGGACCCGCTGCGTTTCACTCACGTGTACGTGCTTTTCTTCCCTCAGTCTACCCACCAGATGTGATAGCTGGTCAAACTCAGACCGTTTATCGGGACAGACTTCATACGATGACGTTTTTGTTGACTACCTGAAGCCGCCGCCCCCCAGGTGCTTGGGCTACCACGGGAAGGAGTGTCAGCAGAAACTTTCCGCCAAGTCTCAGGCCACCCTCACCCGGAGTAGAGATTCCAGTGGGCCGTATAAGAACCTCTTGACTTCACCGTTGGTAGAAACGTCCTTAAATGCCACCATTGACGTAGATAAAAACCGAGGTTCCTTGCCCTACGGGACAAAAGAACTAGACTTAATGTACAACACGCCACCTCCCCGCCCACCTAAGCCGAGCTACCTGTTCGAACGGCGCCAAGAGGAGCAGCTGTGGTGTGGGCACAGCAACTGCAGGAGGCCAGAAAGCACTACGACACCGAGAAGAACCTCTCTCCCTGGTTTAGATAACATGAGAACCTTGAAAGGTCAGTGTCGGATGCTAACATTCAGGCACAGCGAGAAGCCTGGCCCCCTCTTGACTCCTTGGGTCCCTGGAGATGCTGAAAAAAGTCAGAGCCCTGGTCCCTTAGCCATGCCCCTGCCCCTGTGACGGGCTGCCCACCTGAGAATAAGCTCCTGCTGTTTGTTTTAAGGTCCCTCGGGGCCCCACGGGCTCTACAGAAGGCGGTACCTCTTGCGTTGGCTCTGCTCCGTTTTGTTCTCTGTCTGTCGCGTGCATGGTCAGCCCGGAGACTGAGGACCACAGCTCTTCTGTCCTGTCGTCAACAGTCCCATCAGCCTCCTTCATCATCCCGCCCGACGTGTTTTTTTTCCAAGTTCTAATTAGCCTATGGACCGGTCACGTGGCTTTCAACAAGCCGTCACCGTCAGCGTCATGCTCCGTAGACATACCCTCCTTCTCCTGCCTTTTTCTGTGAAACCCTTTATTCTCAGGGGGCTGCCTCTCTCCTTCTCTCTCTCCCTCTCCCTCCGTCTTCATCCAAACGCAAACACTCCTACACTGCTACGTATAAGGCCACATTTTAAAGGAATTATAGAAGTTAAAGGAATGCAAATTAATTTCGAACTGTCTAACTTTCTGATTCTGAGCGAGGAACTGAGTCGCTGTCAAAGACCTCCCCCAAATGTCCCTAGCAGTGTGACCATTACACGGATTGCTTCCTTCCGACAACCTCGATGAAATGAATATGCGCTGATTCCACGGAGGGTCCAACGTGCCAGCACGTGAGCAGTGGAGGAAAAGGGAACCCTGAAAGTGTGTGAGCAGGTTTTGGGGAGTGACATGAATGAAACCAGGGGAGTAATAGAATATGAAAATGAGTCTCAGTGCTAGAATGGGTCCGATAAAGCAGAGGGAACACGTCAGACCTTTTCTGCCTTCCCCACTGAGCGCCACCTGGAACCAACGTTCACGCGTGGCTGCAGAGCGGGGTCGAGGTTCATCGCTGAGGAGGTGTGCGTCAGATCGATAGAGCGATTTGTGAAGATGGGACCTCCTCACAATGTTGAGAATAGACTTAAGGAAAGCAAAGCAAGTGTAAAAGCAGGAAAACCGGGTAGAAAATGAGTAGAATAATCTAGACAAACCGTAAGAGTAACCGAGACTGGGATAGACGCTTTTCAATTTGTTAAAGATGGTGGGATGCTTGATCTGTCTTGGAGATAGACCCTCACCCATCGGATGTGTGGTAGAGAAAGAATGGGAGTCGATGTCGACTTCATGATTTTGGCCTGAGAAACGGATGGGGAACAAAGAACGAGTGGAATGAGTTGGATGATGGGGCGGAGGAGGTCAGGAAGTTGTTTTTGGATGTGCCGAGTTTGAGATGCCTGCTAGATACCCTAATGGAAATGTCAAGTAACTTGTTAGAAATATGAATCCGAAGGTCAGTGAGAAGCCTAGCCTGGGCTGGACCTATGAACTTGAAGGTTGTCAGCGTATAGACAGTAAATTCACGTGACTACTTGAGATCACCAAAAGAATGGATATGGAGAATAGAAAAGAACCAAAGACTGAGCCTAGAGCCCTGCAAAGTGTGGAAATCGTGGACGAGAGGAGGAACTAGTAAAAGAAATTCTAAGCAAGCGATGGGTGAGTTAGCAGGAACCCAGCAGAGTGAGATTCTGGCGCAGACTCATTTTCCAGGTGTCTGTTTCATAGGACTATGGATGTGAATCCATTCTAGGTGCCTGCTGTTAGTCTGATCCCATCTTTACTCTATCATAAAGTCCGTAAACTTTCTGATGTTGACGAAGGGTTTTCTCCATATTGGTTTTATGTGGTGACATTACTAGGGACCTGGTAATGGAAAGGGAGTTAGGGACCTGTGTCGACATACACAAGTCCCACATTCTTTATCAACAACACTTCGTAATACTTTCTATGGTTTATTAAGTCCTTTCTGTGTTCCAGGCACTGTACTAAGCACTTTACATACACTAACACATCTAACCTTTGCAGCAGTCCTATGAAATAGATTCTATGATTGGTCTTACTCTACAGATTAGGAAATTGAGACAGAGAGTAGAAGGAACTTGTTAAGTGTCACACAGCTAATAATAAGTGGTGGAGTTGAGATTGTAAATTAGACAGTATGAGTCCAGAGCAGCTTCTAACCAGTACCTCCGCAGGTTTGGAGACATAGAAGCATGCATGCATGCATACATGCACACATGCACGCATACATGCATACACACACACACATACGTACATACATTTGTATATATAATACGTCTTCCCAATTCTGTCCATCTTCACATCTACGTGTCACTTTCGATATTGACATATATAACAATAAAAAATGGATGAACTTTATTCCTAACAACCTGGACTTACCTTACAAACAAAAATCGAGCAAAGAGGTCAGACACATACAAGTATATCCTGTATCATTCTCTTTCAATAAAATTTTAAAAGGTTAAAAAAAAAGATAATGTTGACTCTTCAGTTTATTTCTCAGAGGCAACCTGACTTTTCACACTTCTAAGTTCTTGCGGGCCACCTGGCTGGACTGCTCGGCAGTGCTCGCCATCATTGGCCATCCTCTCCTTCCTCAGGCCCAGTGGCACCATGCCCCCCAACTGTCCTCATCACCCTATGGTTGCCCTCTGAGGAAGAGCCGGTGAATATTGGATTTCTCTAGGGTTTGTTTGTTTGTTTGTTTGTTTGTTCGTTCGTTTAATGCCTACAGCACCTGGTCTTCCTAGATGGTCTCCCATCTGAGTACTAACCAGGCCTGACCCTGCTTAGCTTCTGAGATCAGACGAGATCGGGCGTGTTCAGGGTGGCATGGCCGTAGCCTAGGGTTTTATAGTCAATCTTCTCTCAACACTTGCAACCCAAATAATCCCATGTACTCTCAAGGTTCTGACTGTCATCTCTAAGCTGTTAGTTCCCCTAGAATTAAATCTCTTTTGAGTTAGGCCCATATATATGTCGCCGCCTTCTGGATATCTCCTTTCAATCCGACAATCATCCTAAATGTTGATGTCACACTGTTTATTTGTCATATCCATCTGCCAAGTTTTTAATCCTGTATTCAACTTTCCTCTCTCTCCACTCCTGTACCTGAGTAGCTGACCGTCGCTGCAGAAAATCACAGTCACCAAGTCATGGTCACAGACCTCAAACGAGCCCTCAGTGCTGCTCGGCAATATGTAGACTTCTCTCTCTGTTTACCCCGTTCTCCTTCTCATCACAAGGGAGATCTCACGCCTCCCCTCCTCTCCTCAAACCTCCAGCTCTGTTTCTACCACCTCTCAGCTCGGAAAATTCGTGCAATAAGCACAAGTACTTGTTAATTATTTGCTATATATCTTCCTAATTCACAGACAGAACGAAAGCCATCATGCAGAAACTTCTTCAAAATCTGGTCTGATCTCCTCCTGTTGCAGAATGTGTTCTGACCGCCCAACTGGACTTAAGAGCAAGTCTTGCTTATAGAAACTGTGTTGTGCTTCTCTGCCTCTACAGAGCTGAGCACAGGGCCCTGAGGTCCATGGCGACTTGGTGCCTACTTTACATTGATGTTGTCCTGCGTTTCTCACCACCCCATCTCGTTTCTTGCAGCTGACGTGGAAGGCCAATCAAGACACCAAGACAAGCGCCTTAGTTTAAATTTGGTGAGTTTGGCACTTGAGTTCCTTTAAGCCTCATTTTTACCAAAAATAGCCTGACCTATATGTGTTCCCTTGAAGTCTTTTGAGACTCAGCACTCTAAATCTCTGACGACCCTTCCGGTCTCCCCTTAAAGCTTGGACTTGTCTGGGAACTACTAGATTTAGTATCTTGTACGGACCCTGCCAGTTCTGGTGGTCCAGACACATTTGCCCGACGGGGTAGCTCTTTAAGGCATCACTTTGTATTTAAAGCATTCGCATCAAAATTCATAACCCTGTATCTTCTAGCCTCAGATCTAGGAGGGTCATCGCCTACCTCACATAAGTCCAGAGGCAAAGCTTCAGTAAAAGGCTCGTCTGACTTTCCCAGGGAAGTTCAGAGATATTCTTGAATAATTTGCAACTGAGAGCCAGGGCGTAGGTGAGGCTGCCCCCTGGGCGCAGCCTCCGTGACTGTTCTGTGCTGCTGAAC
>NW_006441590.1:173957-194338 GCF_000325575.1 Pteropus alecto
CCATGGGCCCCCTGCCCGCCCCGCCTTGTCCCAAACCCCAGTGCAACTCTGACGACTACATCCCGATGAACGGAGGATGCTTCTCTAGCCCACTGCCTATGCTGCCTGCAAACATGGAGCCTCCCCCAGTGAATAGAGATCTCAAGCCTGAGAGGAAAGGTAAGCCATTCGAGCAGGACTACTGTGCAGGAGAGGGGTGCAAGGCCTGGCAGCCATGTGAAAATTTCCTTCCCGACCTTCTCTGGGAAGGAAGCCTTAGAGCAGCGGTCCCCAACCTTTGTGGCACCAGGGACCGGTGCTCCTATGAGAATCTAATGCCCGATGATCTGAGGCGATGATGCTAGCACTGGGGAGTGGCTGCAAGTACAGATGCAGCTTTGCTCCCTCACCCGCCACTCAACTCCTGTCTGCAGCCTGGTTCTTCACAGGCCACGGACCCGTACGGGTCTGCAGCCCGAGGGTTGGGGACCCCTGCACTAGAGAAACCATTCTAGAGGATTGGGAAGTATAAGAGCGAGGATCAAAAGGGAAGGGCTGGGGAACCTTGCTGCCCCAGATCATCACAATTAAAGGAATCAGGGGACTTACAGACACCATGGCCCTGGAAATACAGCCTACAAGGCCAAGTTCGTTCCAGGGGGCTCATTTTGGCTGCATCCCTAACAAAGACCCAGAAGTGAGCGATGATGGCTGGGAGCAGAACCTCCCTGACATCTCTTCACGTAAACAGCACTCGAATGTCAACACAGTGCCCTCCTCCTGTAAAACAGCCAAAAATGGCCTTTGACACTAATTTCTGAATGTCAGACCTGGTTATGTGCAACTTAGCACTCGCCGACTCTCTGTGTTTGCCTATCAGCAGAGGTGTTCGGGGTGGGGGGGGGGCTGAGGACTTTGGCAGTGAGCGGTCTGGCTCCTATTTGCACAGAGCCCCTTGAAGCATCTGCATTTATCTCAGGCAGCTTTTCTGGTCTGCTAAGCAGCACGGATAGGCAGAGGGAAGGAGAAAAGGGATAGAAGAAAAGCAGGTCACAGTAACTTTCTAACTTCATCCTTGCGCACTATCACCTGCTCAGTAGGGCCGTGTGATTCCAAAGAAATATCCGATCCAATGACCGTGACCTCTGACATTCCCATCTGGTACATTCCCACCTCTCTTTGCCCTTCGGAAAAACTACTGCTTCAGCTGGCAGTGCCCACAGCTGGCAGCTAAGTCCCTTACTCACGCCCGGTGTGTCCTAGTCTCACCCCTTCAGTTTGAGTCAAGTCACATTGACAACGTCTGCCGTGTGCGTAACGCTGTGCGAGACGCTGGGTGGGATGAATGATGAGGAAGCAAGGAGGGTTCTTCAGTGTGAGGGGGCTGAAGATATACAAAAACCATCTGGAAGAAGAAGAATTATGAAGTCGGTACTAAATAGGAGAACAGACCCTGTCTTATGAGGTTCAGAGGAAATAACCATTCATTCTGGTCAGAAACAATTTAACAAGGACCTGTAACTTGGAGGTATGTACTATTGTTTTGTTCGATTCATTTTCTCTAGCAGTGCTGTCCGGCAGAACTTTCCGTGATGATGGAAATGTGGCCATCGAATACTCGAAATGTGGCTAGTGTAACTGAGGAACGGAATCTTCAATTTTCTTTCATTTGAATACATTTTAATTTAAATCGCCACATGTGGTTGTGGCTACCCTGCTGGACAGTGCAGCTCTCTAGAACCTGGTGATCAAAGGCATAAAGATAACAAATGGACTTGGGGTTGGAGAGTCATTTGGTGGGTGTGAAGGTGGACGCCTAGGCCAGGAGAAGCTGCTTTTCTGGCAGGGTGGATGCAGGGATGGACCATGGGGCCCGACCGGGAGAGAGCTGGTGGTGAAGCCGGGAGGCGGCCGGTCGGTGAACCCCATGCCAGGGTGTCATGCCGTCAGGAGAGACCTTTCTAGCTGACCACCTTGCCCAGGTCTGAGGCTCCCAGGAAACGGAGCAGCAGGAAAGTTACTGTACTAGGCTTTAGTGATATTCAGGGCGGGAGGAGTAGTTAAACTGTCTCGACTTACATAATCTAGTGGAGGAAAGATACAAAAGCAACCCGGCCGAGGCAATGATTGAGGAATTACATGCGTGAGCAACTCAGCAAGGTGGGCCACTGAGGCGGAATGAGGGTCAGATGCCAGGTGGTTCTCTAAATGCCAAGGCTACTGCAATGAACAAATCAGAAAAGCGCCTGTCCTCCCAGAACCCAGTAAGTCTAGACCTGGATCAGATAATCACAGATACACGTATCACAAACGGGGAATGCTGTACAGGGCAAGTACAGGAACTCACGAGAGCCTGTGGTGTGGAGTCTGCTCTTGTCTGGAGGTCAAAGAAGGCCTTCCTAATCAGCCGAGGTCTCGAGGTGACTCACCGGGCAGAGGGGGGAGAATATTCTAGGCAGAAGGACGATGAGGCAGACACCATGGACTGGAGGCGAAGACTAGAACCTGGGTGATCATTTCTGCCTGCGCTTAAGAAAGGTAAAATTTCAATTTTGGGCAGACATATCGAGTGGGCTGGAGGCACTGGTATTCACTAAAGTCAGAGGCTTTCATCTGTTTTATCCATACTGTGCCTCTAACACCTAGAACCGTGCCTGACATATAATGAGTTCTTAATAATTGTATATTGACTAAATGTATTGCCTCGTCGTTAACCTCCAGCTGGTAATGTTTGCTCGAGTTGTCCTCTCTCCTCCCAGTGAGGCAGGGAAGAGTAGGACAATGAGATTCACACTCATCATCAGTGCTGCTTGTTAGTAAATTTGAATTTGGTGTGGTCGGTAAGTGGAACGTCGTCGTCGTTTTTTAGTCTTTAGATTCTGGCCTTGAACTCCTGAGAACTGACTCTATTGGATATTGTGTGTTACTTTATAGCGCGACTACCTCCCACGGACCAGAACAGCTTCTCTACCATTCGAGAACATGCGTCTCTAACCAGGACCCACACCGCGCCTTGGTAAGTCTCTGATTGCTCGAAGGGGCCTCATTTAGCATTGACACTCCCATAGGTCTTAGTTAGGCCTCTCCGATTGAATGTAGTTGAAGCCCACTTGGGGTTTATTATCACGAGCCAGAAGTGTTTCGCCGATCACAAAGGAAGGAATATAATTGAATCTCCCAGGATACTGGGATCAGGAAGGAGAGGGCCGCCGGGAACCCCAGGAATCCTTCTCACATTTGTTCATTCCTCTTTCTCTGGAGAACTCTTTCCTTCGTTGCGCCATCCTCATGGCCAAAGATCACTAGTACCATAGTTCCTGAGCTTATTTACATGCCACACAGTTCCAGTACCCACAGAGACAGGCTCTTTTCAATCCCGATTCACAGTTCCTGTGAGAGGGCATTATATTACCCCAGCGTGAGTGGAATCGACTATGGCTCAGGGGAAGGCCAGTCGTACTGACGTGGCTTCCAGAAAGCTCAACTTTGTGAACCAAGTAGAAGCGAATTCTCAGAGAAAGAGGGATGGTTCACGGGCTTGGTGGACAAACCTCAAAATGTATCTGCACTCTCTAGTCTCATCTTTTAGAAGCTGCATTTTCAGAGTCCTGAGCCTTGTTCCAGAAGTTTCTTGGTTCCCTCTAAATGCCAAAGGACACAATCACTTTGAATAGCAGAATTCTGCGATGAGCTATATTTTCAGCCAAGACCGTAGAGACTCAGTCTGTGCTTCTGACTCAGGAGAGGGATGAGCGTCGATTCACAATCTTGTCCTCATCCCATCGGAAAAAGTGGCCACACTTCCTTACTTTTCCCGGTGACTTTGAATGGACACAAGAGAGCCCCAAAGGAGTGTTTTTTTTTATTTCCCCTAAATGATATGATACCTTGGTCTCTTTCTAGAAAGCTCATGAACTGTGTCACATGGAGGGCCTGGAAAAAGCAGCTTTCGAGAATTAGGAGTCATTTGCCCCAGAGTGGGACAGAAGGAAGTTGTATCTGGAAGGGGAGGGTGGAAGCCCCACGGGGGCCATGTCAGTTCCTGGCTGGCTTTCAGAGCAGCTGTAAGACATTGCTTTGACCTCACCTATATTTTTCGTTCTTAGCACTCGGACCAGCTATCTCCCTCCAGAAAGAAATAGCATTAGTTCTGCAAGATATGCCAATTCTGCTTCCAGAAAAGAGGACGAAATCTACATCCGAATGGTAATCCTATATTTTTCATACTCTTATTTTTCTTCGGCCCAATCAATATTCTTATGAGTTTATTAGACTTCAGAAAGCCCCATGCAATCTGAACGTGATCACTCGGCTGTAATAACCAGGTTCCAGTGTTTTCCAGACTGCAAACAAATATATTTGAGGCTGGTTTTCTTTCCTGCGATGTGCAGCTCTTGTACCATTTGGAGACCACAGTATTTCAGGAGTACCCAAGGCTGAGGCACGTGTAATAGGAAAATGGAAATGTCAGCAGTCCTTGGCACCAGGGCCATGATATCCTGTTTGACCCCAATAGGTTTGCAGTTCCCCGGGTATCTAGAATCTAAGCTTTGAAAACACACATGGCATGGATCCTTCCACCAGACTACTTAGTGGCCCTACCCTGACTGTCTCTGAACCTTTCCAAAGGATGAGACACTTAGAACCCCACTGAGAGGTGGCTACCGTGTCCTAGGCTGTGGATGTGTCTTAGTCTCCCGGAGAGTCCTGTTACAGGGTCTTTTGTAGATCTGAGTAGATAGAGACCTGACTTCTCTGTCCTTTGATTAACCATTTACAGCTCAAGAGTCCTAATCTCTTTCTGTCCTCTGATGTCCCTTCTATTCTCTTGACCTTGGATTCTATTGAGAGTATGAGTTTTTGAAGGGAGAAGGAGGGGCGTTCAGCACCTCTGGGAATCAATCAGGCACTTGAGCCAGATTTGCGCTCGTTCCGCAATTTAAAAAATGTTGGTACTTTACAGGCAATTCTCCGGAGAGAATTCCTCTTTAAACTATGAAATTTTGAAAAGAGATCTCAGAAGGACAAATTTCAAGGCAAACGCGACTATACTTTTGAGAAGATAATTCTTCTGCCCTTCCATATATACGTGAGGATAATAAGCGATTTAAAATCTAAAACCGGTAATCTCCACTGAAGCAGTCGTTAAATGCTTCGTTTTGCCTTTCTAGTTGATACAAATTGTGCTGTAAGCGCACTTAACCATATGCAGTTGGAAAGTGACTCATGTACAAATCTGCTGTGATATTCCCAATGTTTTTCACACTTAGTAATGGCCCTTGGGAGACTGGTAGAAGAAAACACTCTTACAAAGGATGCTGACCAGCTGTGCTCTGTCTCCAGAGAACAGAAAAGGGAAGTGAATGTATAACCGAAGAGAAGCAAGTGCATAGTCATTCCAGGCACTAGCAGTCCATTCCTGATCTTGGAGGCTGTGAGAAAGAGCAGCGTTTCATTAACAACATGGTTAAAGGTCGATTTCTTGCCTAAGTTTATAATCATTGCCTAACGACTGTCTCTGCTCATTGCTAGGTAATACAACACAGTAGATCACGAGCCCAGAATAACTAGCCAAAGGAAGTGACTCCTGTGAGGGAACCACCATATACAAGTGTTTTTATTTTTTAATTTTTTTTTAAATGCCAGTTTATTTTTTTTTCATACTATATATACATACATTTTTTAGCATTTTATTTTCTTATTTTCCCTCTCCCCCATATAAGTGTTTTTAAAGGCCGTCCCATCTCATTCAATCGTGCGCTTTATTTTTAACTTCACTTATTCGAGATTTCCAAATGACTTTGATTTACATTATTTCACTCATCCCACACAGCAATCCTATGTGGTAGACAGAACTAAAATAATTCGATTTGGGTTTTGCACATAATCCTATGCGTTATTTTTTTTTCTTTGAGGACAAGTTCTGATCTGAATGTAAAAATTTAGGCCAGGGGCTGAAATACGAGTTTTGTTTTATTACTGTATCCTTCTTTAGTTACTTTAAACTTGGGTTGTGAAATTTATAAAAATTTAGAAGAATGAGCATGATTTCAATTTATGTTATCTCTTTTCTATGGGGTTTTCACACTCTTTAACTTTAATAGTTTTGTAAGGTTTTTATGATAGAATTCTGAACTCCTTAATCTCACATTAAAGTTTTATATGATATTATAATAACTTCAGTTTTTAGATTATCTTACAGTGAAATTGACCTTTTCCTGGTGTGCAGTTCAGTGAGTTTATTTTTATTACCGCAATACGTTTAACATCCATCACCACACAGTTAACATTTTTTTTCTTGCGATGAGAGATTCTTAGATCCACTCTTAGCAACTTTCAAATATATAATACAGTACTGTTAATAGTTACCATGCAATACATTACATCCCATGACATATTTATTTTAGCGGTGAGTTTTAACATACGCATAGATTCGTGGAACCACGATCAGGACACAGAACGGCTGCGCTACTCTAAGACACTCCCTCGCTTCACCTTTACATAGTCACATCCTCCCCACAAGTCCATTCCCTGGCAACGACTGATGTGTTCTTCATCACTGTACTTTTCCTTTTCGAAAATCCACATAAATGGGCTCGTGTAGTCTTCCATCTTCTGAGACCGGCTTCTTTCACTCCGCGTAATATCTTTGAGATTCATTCAAATCGTGACACGTGTCAATAGTTTTTTTATGTTTTGCTGCTGGTTAGTATTCAAGTGCGCGGATGTGCGGGTTTGTTGATCCACTCACCCACTGAAGGACATTAGGATTGTTTCAAGTTTTTTGGCAATTATATATTCGTGATTATGTATTCATGATAATTATGAATTGTTATAAACATTCTTTTACAGATTGTTTTTGGGTTTTTTTTAATTTTTTTTACTGTAGTGAGTCGTATAGCATAAAATTTACCATCTTAATCGTTTTTAGATGGTTGCTGTGCAACCATCGCCACCATCCATTTCCAGAACTTTTTCATCGTCCTAGACAGAAACTCTGTACCCATTGAACAAATAACTGCCTAATCCCTCTCCCCCGAGCCCCTAGTAACCTCTGTCCTACTTTTCGTCTTTGTCAATTTGCCTATTGTGGGTCCTTCATATAGGCGGAATCATACACTATTTGCCCTTTTGCATCTGCCTTCTTTCATTTAGCATAAGGTTTTCGAGATTCATCCCTATGGGAATTTTCATTCCTTTTTAAAGCTAATACTCCATTGTACGCAGGAACCACATTTTGTTTATCTATTCATCTGTTGGTGGACATTTGGATTGTTTCTACCTTTTGGCTGTTACGAATAATGCTGCTATGAGCATCAGTGTACAAGTATGTGTTTGAATCTTGGCTTTCAAGTCTTTCAGATATATACCTAGAGGGGGAATTGCTGGATCACATGGTAATTTATGTTTGAGTTTGGAGGAACCACTAAACTGTTTTCCACAGTGGGGAAACCTTTTTATGTTCCCAATAGCAACGAAGAATGGTTCCGAATTTCTCTACATCCTCATGGACACTCTCTCTTTTTGTTTTTTGTTTGTTTGTTTGTTTTGTGTAACAGCCATCCTAACGGGTGTGGAATGGTATCTCATTGTGGGTTTCATTTGTATTTCCCTAACAGCTAGTGAAGTTGAGCACCTTTTCATGTGCTTATTTATCATTTTTATGTCTTTGGAGAAATGGCTAATCAACACTTTTGCCCATTTTTGAATTGGGTTGTTTGTTTTTTTTTATTATCGAGTTGTAGAAGGATTTTTTTGTTTTTTAAAAAAATACATTATAATGTGTGTGTATAATGTACTATTTCTTTTAGATATTTTAGATTTAAAAACCCTGTAAAAACGTTGAAATGTAGAAAACTAGAAAGGAAATTAAAATCTTCCAAATAATTTTTTAAATACTTTATAGATATAAACCCCTTATCAGATAACGATTTGCAAATATTTTCCTCTATTCTGTGGGTTGTCTTTTCACTGTCTTGATACTGCCCTTATACGTACAAAAGTTTTTGATTTTGATGAAACCAATTTTTTCTTTCTTTTATTGTCTGTGATTTTTGTGTTATATCCAATAAATCATTGCCAAATCCAATGTCACGAGGTTTCCCCTGTTTTTCTTTGAGAGTTTTATAGTTATAGCTCCTATGTTGAGGTCTTTGATCCTTTTTGATAAATATAAATTTGAAAAATATAAATTTTTGTATATGGTCTAAAGTTAGGGTCTAACTTCACCTCTCGCATATAGAGATCCAGTTTTCCCAACATTATTTGTTGGAAAGACTGCCCTTTCCCCATTGAATGGTCTTGGCACCTTCATTGAAAATCAACTGACCGTAAATGTGAAGGTTATTTCTGGGCTCTTTATTCTGTTCCATTGGTCTATATGTCTGTCCTCATTCCAGTATGACACTGTCTTGATTTCTATAGCTTTATAGCAAGTGCCAAAATCAGGAAGTGTGAGTCTTCCAACTTTGTTCTTCTTTTTCAAGATTGGTTTAGCTATTTAGGGTTCCGTAAGATTCCATGTGAACTTTAGGATGGGCTTTCCTATTTCTGCAAAAAAAAAAAAAAAGTCATTGGAATTTTTCATAGAGAATGCTTCGAATCTGCAGATTGCTTTGCTTAATGTTGTAATCTTACCAATAATTAAATCTTCTAATCTACAAGCATAGGATGTCTTTTAATTTATTTATGTGTGCTTTACTTTCTTTTAACCACGTTCCGTAGTTTTCCGTATACGAATCTTTGTCTCCTTGGTTAAATACATTCCTAAATATTTCATTCTTTTTGATGCTGTTGTAAATGAAATTGTTTCCTTAATTTCCTTTTCAGGTTGTTCCTTGTTAGTGTATAGAAATGCAACTGAATTCGGGGTGTTGATTTTGTGTCCTGAAACCTTGTTGAATTTGTTTATTTTTTGTTTATTGACTTTGTGTGTGAAACCTTTAGAGTTTTCTAGGGATAAGACAGGGATAGGACTGAAAGTTCCAACCCTCTAATCATATGCGGGGTTCTCCTGACAGCCAGCCCCCATCCTTACCAGGGGTCCAAAAGTCAACTCATTAACATAACAAGAGACACCTTTGCCACACTCAGCACTTAGGAAATTTCAAGGATTTGGGGAGCTCTGAGCCAGGAACTGTAGACAAAGACCAAATATATATGAGAAATATATTTTGGTCATCTGAATGACCAAATATATATTATGACATCACAGTACTGCCAGCACATATCCTATGATTCCACTTGTATGAAATGTCTAGAATAACAAATCTATAGAGACAGAAGTTAGATTAGTGGTGGCTCCTAGAGCTTGGGGAGATGGGCTGGGGGATGATGGCTAAGGAGTGTAAGATTTCTTTTGGGGTGAGGAAAACATTCTAAAATTGATTGAAGTGATGCTTGCACAAATACGTGACTATACTAAATACTACTGAATTGTATACTTTAAATGGGAGAATTGTTAAAAAAATAAGTGGTAAAGAAGGTTTTAATAAAATAAATCCAACGCTACACAAAGTTAAGAATATATACAAACAAGTTGGATTTCTCCCAGGCATACGAAGTGGTTTTAACACTTAAGAATCTGTTCGTGAGCATCTTGGTAAAGATGGCAGACTGACCACAGGCTTTTACTTTCCCTTCATCCAAAATGTACTCCAAAGTCACAGTAAAGGGATTTGTTAAAGGCATAAACCCACAAGGATATGAAGAATTGGAGAAGACGGTAGTAGTAATATTGGAAACTGGAAAGCAGATGGATGGCAAATGACTTATCAGACCCAACGAAGTTAAATCCTAAACACACTGTGGGAGGGATAAGAAGCCACTTAGAATAGCCGGGGGGTTCAGGAATTGCCCATGTCACCTAGTTCTGGAAGTAGGGCAGAAGGGAAAGGAAAAGAAGGGGTAGTGGTCAAAAGTCTGCATAAGCAGCAGGTCAGTCCAAGATCCCCCTCCCCCACTCCATGAAGGTTTACTGCTGTGACTTCCCATCTCCTACTCCAGAGAAAAGTCAAAGTGTTAGTCTCTGGAGAGAGTTAAACAAAGGGTCTCTGTACTGGGGCCGCGGGGCGGGACGCAAGACACATTTGACCAAAAATACTATACTAAAAACAAGGTGATTAAGTAAATATGCAAAATGGATTTGAGGACCATTCCCAAACCCTTGCTTTAGCCCCTCTTTTTCAGAATGTTGACAACCAGACATTTATTTACAACTGAGTCTGGAGATTGGAAGGCTGTTCTCTGGGCTATCTGAGCAGCCCAAGAGGCAAGACCTGGGTCGTGACATTGGGGGTTCGCTAAGAAAATCGTCCAGTGAGTTGACCTTGCAGTGAGCTCCACTGCTGATGAGCACAACCCATGTACTCAAAGCTTTGGATCAGCTTTTTTGGTCTTTCAGTCTTAAATATGAGCAGACGGCCGATGATTTCATCAGACATTTCAGGAAAGCTTTAGCATGAAGGATAGAGACCAAAACCAACAGATTGGAGGAATCAAAAATGATGCCAGGAGAAAGGTTTCTTTAAAAATCTATTATTGTAACCAATATTCTCTGAGAGATGAGCTATTATAACCATAAATTTAAAGAATCTATTAAGTCAGTCAAGCACATTAATATACTAAGGAGAAAAATGATGTGTTCTCATTAGATGCAGAGAAGATATTTGATAAAACTCAACATCTGTTCACGTATAGGAACTTGATGTATGACCGGAAGTTACACTGGGGAAAGGATGGTTACTTATGTGGGGTTAAAAAAATGAATCGTATCCCTATTTTATTGCCATATATTAAAATAAGTTTAGGCTAGACTATTACTTAAACGTGAAGGGCAAAACTTTATAATATTAGGAGAAAATATGGGGAAACAAATTATGACCTCAGCATAGGAAGGATTCCTTAAACAAAATACAAGACCAGGCCACTCAGGAAAATATTGAGATATTACGTTAAAAGAACAAGTATAGACTGCGATGGGCTATTTGCAATGCATATAAGCAACAAATGATTATTCTCAGGATGTATGAGGAAATATTGATAAAAATACAAATACTCCGATGTAAAAATCAGTAAAACATGGAAAATTGAAACACAGTAAGGTACCATTTTCCCTGTATCAGGTCAGGAAAACTCAAAAGTCAGACAATACCAAGTGTTGTTCTCCAGGATGGGGAGCAATAAGAGCTCGTATACACTCCTGGTTGGTACAACCACAGCTCCTTTAGAAAATAGTTTGGTGACAGGAAAGTCAAAGATGCGCACATCCTATAACCCAGCAATTCTACTCCCAGCTACACGCCATAGAAATCCTTCCACAGGTGCATGGATGTTCATGACAGCTTTGCTTCTAAGAGCCCCAAATGGAAAGGAACGCAAATGCCCATTAGTGGCGCAACAGTTCAATAAATTATGCAGCGCAATCATCTATCCCAATGAAAATGAAATAGGGCTAGTGCATCGATGTCAGTGAGTGTGACATATGGAATATGGAGCAAAAATTAAAGTCACCAAAAATACCATATGGTTCTATTGATAGAAGTTGAAAACGAGCAAAACTAAATAATATGTGATTTAAGGATGCTTACACCCTCATAAAACTGTATTTCAAAAGGAAAAGGAATGAAATTGATAGAAGTGGAGCTGACACTTGATGGGTTCCGGTGGTAAATCTATGAGTGAGTGTCGCACACATGTGATCACTGTTTGTATTGTGTAAAGTATCTTTCAATGCATCGGGGGTGACTTTGCTAGAACTTTAGACTTTAATAAGTGTGGTTGATCTTTTCAGGATTTAATCTCTAAGGTCTCACGGACCTGTCAGATTCATGAAACAAGTTCTCAGGGGAGATTTTGGCCAACTGTTTCCATGGTGAATAAAGGTAGAGCTTCATGTGAAGGCTGAACTGGCTGTTTTGTATCTCAAATGCCTCCTGTCACTCACGGGTCTCATGAAACCAGTCTATTGGGGTGTAACAGCAGCTGCTCAAGTGAAGACTCACCCTCCTTCCTTTGGGCAGCCTGGCCAGACATCCTTAACCCGAGTCCTGTGATGTTGGTTTCTAGGATGGACACCGAACAACCAACTCCGTGAGCAGTGGTGCTGTGACGTGGAAGAAGAAATGCAGCCTGGATTATTTAGCCCTGGACTTCAATACGGTGTCGCCAGTCCCTGCACAGCAGGTAGGAAGGACTTCATGTCTCAGAATTCCCAGGAGATTTCATTTCTGTTTAGATTTTTCTGATGATTCAACTGTGCTTGTTCTCTTTGAAAAGTCTTAAACATACAGACATGTGCAGTGAAGAATATTAAAATCAGCCATGATTCTGCCACCCAGAAATCCTGCTGTATTCCCTCTGGGGTATGTTCTTTGGCTGTACAGGCAGACCTCGTTTTCTCACACTTCGCTTCATTGTGCTCCACGCATGTTGCGTTTTGTTTGTTTGTTTTTTGTTTGTTTGTTTTTTACCAACTGAAGGCAAAACCATCCACCAGCAAAAAGATTACGAGTCTCTTGATAATAATACTCGCTTTTTCGCAGTGGTCTGGAGCCAGACCTGCAGTATCTCCGAGGTCTGCCTGTATATGTATAAGTAGTATTCATGCCCTTCAAAACTTAGACCCTCAAGGTCATCGAGAAAATTTTCTGGCAGAGATGACAGCGAGGTAAAGGGCACTTCAGGCGTAGGAAGGGCCTGCTGAGGGAAAAAGTCATAACCTAGTTTGGCTAGACCCTAGGGGTTGGTGACAGGCGCTCTCAGTTCGAATCGGAACTCCTCAGTAACAGACCCCAAAGGCCAGGTTGGGCACTTTGGACTCTTTTGGGTAGTAGTCTTGTCCGCAAAGTGAGGATCAGAAGGAATAGCACCTATGTCGATGCCCGTTGTGGGGATTAAATGTCTTAATACATGTAAGCAACACTTGGCACTCACTAGTGTCGCTCACTGCACACTGTAAGCCATGGAATGAATGAATGGTCAGCAGCGGAGAACAGCTAAATATTTTTGAGCAAGGGATGGTCTTAATCTAAACTGTGCCCAGTGATGCATCGTTTGATGAAAAAAGCAAAAAAAAACTGCTGAACAGGATGTACGATATGATTTGTGTGTGCACACGCGCGCACAGAAAAAAATCTGGAAGACTTCTTCTTCCTTTTGCCGAATGAACTCCCATTTCTCGTTTACCTTGAATTTCATTCCAAAAGCCCAAACTGATTCTCCAGAAAAGGAGAGGCTTTTTGACTGGTCGCCAGTGGGACCATCCACTACAGGCCAGGGCCTCAGCGTTCCAGGTCCTCTTCAGTCCGGGGTCCAGGCAGGAGAAGCTATCTGAGGCGTGCTGGTCTCCTGGGAAGGGAAAAGGAAGAGAGAGGTGGCATAAGCACAGGGTGTGTGCCTCTTTTCTCTATGGGATCGGCACGTGTCACTTCCACTCATATTATATCAGTCAAAGCAAGTCAAATGGCTCGAGCAAAGTCAAAGGGGGCAGAGGCGAAGAGAGATTTCTACACATGCACACAATGCATGCTAACGCTTCTGTAGGGAACGACCCAAGAAGGGGAAGCAAATAAATACCTGATCACACGGTCACCTACCTAGAAAGACCGACGGTTTCCGCAATTTTTAAGTCAATGTAATGAAAACCTTTCTGTTTTCCCCTTTCAGAAGAAACCTCTTTCAGAAGATCACAAAGTCGACTACGTGCAAGTGGATGAGCAGAAGACGCAGGCTCTCCAGAACACCAAGCAGGAGTGGACAGACGAGAGGCAATCCAGAGTGTGAGCAGGGTGGGCTTGGGCCGCGTGTGACACAGGGCAGCCTGGGGCTTGTTTTGCGGTTTGCTTTCACTAGAATCACAGGGATGTTAATGCACGTGGAGACCCACAGAGAATGTGTAATTTCCGTAGGCTCGGCAAGAAACTTTGGGGGAGAGGACCGATTTGTACACGTTGAATGGAGAGAAGAAGGAAGCCATGCCCTCCCAGAGGGGGCTCTGAGAGACTCCACCCCCCACCCCCCACCACCACCACCTGTAGCAGCAGTTTCATCCTCCGGCCACACTTGTCTGCACCCAGAACCTCAGGGATAATTCGAGTTGGCTCCACAGCCTCCAACTGGGATGCAGACAACTCCATTCATTCATGCAGGGCAGGAACAAGAAAATCAAGACTTGAGAATGTTTTTCCGAGACTTCGGTTAAAAGTTTCTCCAATGGAGAATTTGGAGTGCAGATTGGAGCCAGTATTGCTAATGGGACAGGAAGACCCCGGTTGACTCCAATCCTTGAAACTGACCTCTCTCTTGTGCTTCCATTGACATTATAAATTTTCTCAGCAGAGAAGTCCCCGGAGGCCATCTTCTTTGTCCCATCCGCAAGCCCAGCGGTGGTGGGAGAATCTGCACTCCTTACTCCAAAGACTTTAGCAGACGAATCATTTCTACCCCCCAAAGACAATTCAAGTGACAGGGGCAACGAGTCCCGGGCTACATGATGAACATATCAGATGACACCGGTGGCTCTAAAGACATCAAGGTTAAGCAGCTACCTGTGGCTGGGTGTTCCATTGCTGTTGGCCTTTTCCCAGCATATGCTGGTTGACATGCATCATCTCTTCTCTTCCCTGAACGACCTCGAAGCTCGACTTGGCAGAGATTGTTGCTCCCACATCGAAGAAAAGAAAATCGAGAACCACAGGAGATGGGTGCACTTTGCCCAAGATCATTCATGGAGCCAAGACAGAGTCAGGCTGAGAATAGAGTTGGCCAGACTGCCCACTGCAGGCTCATTCCACCGTCTCACGCTGCCTCTGAGGATTTTAATGACCTCAGTTTGGTCGACCTCGGAGACGTGTGGGAAACACGTACAGACACGAGATGAGTCATCATCTCCTCTTCCTTTCTTAGGATTTTGAACAGGTGCTTTTATACTTGAAAGGTATGTGTGTCAAGCCAGGGTTTCTTTGAGTGGTGTTCAAATGGGGAACTCTAGTGAAGTCAGTAATTACCATTAGAAATACCTCCCGACAATTAGTGTGAAATCCATTCTTGGACCGAGTGGTCCCCTTGTAATGTTGTTTCCCCTTAAGCTACGTAATGCTGGCAGAATTTTTGCCACCTTGGGAAGGCACAAATTGTCCCTGGCTCTCCTGTGCCAGACCCAAGCTTGTTAGTGATAAAGAGTTATGAGTAGGAAAAAAACGAAAACCAATGAGTTGCTTTCTCAGGTTTCCTGGCTGATATATTCCTTCTGCTTTAATGCTGACCAGGTCCTGAGAGCGCAAACGCTCCCACTTTGTGACGAGGGCGTCGTGTCTCCCCTTCCTTTATTGGACACTGGGGTTCAGGGGACTCAGATGAAAGTTTCACTCAGGCGTGGGGCTTGAGTTTAAGCCCCTTCTTGATCTTTCTGAACACCTGTGGCCAGAACACAGATCTGAACAACTGAATATTCAGTAGATACTGGTCTGTCATTTCAACTGACAACTGTGTCTTCTATATGAGGTTGGCTCAAATAGGCAGGCAGGTCAATGACAGTCAGGGTTAGTTAGGGCAGTTGTAGGCTTTGCTGCACAGATTCAGGGCTTCAGACTGCCCTAAAGTTAAGCCAATGCCAAAGTCTTAGTTTTTCGGATCATAAAAAAAGTTTGATGTTCGAAGCAGCAGGATCTAGTGACACCATTTTCTTCCTGGAGCAGGGAGGCGGGGCGGGGAATCACCGAGTTCTTTAACGAGTTGAGTTCTTAGCCTAGACAGAGCAACATGAGGGTTCCCTGCACCCCAAGGCCAGCTCTATGTCACCAGACACAGAGGCTAGAGCCCATAAAGACCTGCCATCTTCCCTATGTGACTTGCAAAGAGTCACAGAGCCTCAGGCAACTATCCAGGGCTGCTGACTGCCATTTCCCATAGATGGTCACTTCCTCGTATGTGGGGCCACCTGTGTTTAGACCACTGAGTACCTGACAAAGGCCAATGCAGAAAAATTGCATGCCCAAGTGTCAAGAACTACACCAGATTGAAGATAGATAGAATGGGAAAGAAAATAAGCTGAATTTATGTCAATGGTGAAATGTCATCCAATTGACAAAAAGAGAAAATTTGTTTCTATAGAATATTTCCAGGGACACATTTGCTGCACGAAGTAATCTACACCTCAGTGGTGTGACTTGTTTGGAAGTGATTAGTTTTTGTTTTGTTTTGTTTTTTTTTTGTTTTTTGTTTTTTTGTTTTTGTTTTCGTTTTTTTTTTTTTTAAGAGGTGACTTCGCCCTTGTTTTCAGGGTGTATGCAGTTATGTCCTGCTTTGATAAAACTGCTAATGGATGGCTACTCAAAAACAATGATTCAGGGATACAAAGTACAAGTAGTTTTTGAGTTGACAGCAGTGTATGCTGTTGAGAAGGCACCGTAAGTCAAAATGGTGCAGGGTAAATCTTGTTTTCTGGTGGATTTGACCAGGTTCTGAGATTTATTTTTCAACAGAAATCATCCCAGACTCCATCCCGAGTCAAGTGTGCATGACATTTCTGTGTATTAGGCAGAGCATTCCTTCCTGGAAGATTTAGGAATCGACATACAGGACGGTGCAGCAATTGATTCCACGTCGTTTTTTGTAGTTCCTTTTTGTTTTTCGTTTTCTTCCATCTCGTTTTATTAGGAAATTCCTCCAGATCAGGAGTTGAGCAGTACAGAAGGGGGTACCGAGGGGGTCTCAAGCCTGCAAGTCCCTAAGGCCACAATCCCATAGGAATTTAGGAGATTAAGCTTTCCTTGGGGAGGGAGATGCCCTGTGCCCCAGCACACAGTCTGGCCACATGGGCATGGAGTGAGCCTGAGGGAGTCAGCGTCCAGGCCACTATACCGTGGAGCAAGGATCAACTGCATCATACATACCTTTGGGTCCCAGTCGAGACTGAAGGCTCCCTCAGGTCTGGCTTTGTCCTCTCAAGGCCACCTCAGTCCCTTTTTATATCATCTTTGTACCCACACTCACACTGATCTTTAAATTTGTGTTTCTACCAGTTCATTTCTGGCATTAATAAAAGTCTTATACGGAGGAATCATGACTAAAGTTCCTTGTTTGCTTTAAGCGATGGCATTCAAAATAAAGGCAGAACGTGTTTTGCAAGCCGAGTATGTGAAAATAGACTCCATTGCCATTTTCAAGTACAACAAACTAAACCTGGCTCACGTGCAGTGACCTACATCCATGTTATTTCGCTGCAAACAGAAGCGGCCATGAGTACCGCTTCTACTCAGCCAATCCGTATCTTGACAGCTTATTTCTTAATCAGCAACTGGCCTCAATAATTGGCAGTAAAATCAATGGCCTTCCCTGATACATACCGCGTGTAACGTGACCTATGTCATTACTGACATTTAAAAGCAACAGCCTTCCTCTCGTTAGGAGGGAATCTCTTGTGCCAGCACCTCCCTTCTCTCGATGGCTGAAGCTTCCAGATGCCCCGGGTGCTGGGTCAGTGGCATCTCTGGGTCACGAAGCGAGGCAGGGACAACCAGAGTGTGGGGGCTTGGGCCTGTGGAGAAACAGGCAGAGGCAGAAGGAGGCCTGGGCCAGGAAATCCTGAGGCTGAAAGGAGGAGAAGCCACGTGAAATTCCTCACCTCCATGAATGCTTTGACCCGACACACACTCTCTAGACTAAGTCTCTGACCCAAAGAAGCACGGGTTGGCCCACAGGGCTGACCTGAAAATCAGGGCTGTGGAACCTAATCTAAAAGGTCTTTGAACTCCAGGCCCCTTATACCCTGGTGCCTTTACCAGACACTTTCCTAAGTTCCCAGCTTCCTACTTTTTTATTTCCCTTGGACTTAAATTCCGTTTATTGTTACTTCCTTATTTTAGTTGTGCCATTTGTTTTATAAATTTAGTTTTTATTTTCTGCAACAGCGAGTGTGGCATAGGAGTAGGCTGGACGACCCAGGGGCCCAGTCGGGGAGAGAGCAGAGCTGCGACACAGACCCCACACGCATAGGTGACACTTCATTTACAACAGAGTGGACATTGAAGAGCCTCGGGGACCTGACGGCCTTTTCAGTCAAGGGCGTCGGGGTCATTGGGCGGAGACCCATGTGAACAGTAATGAACCTTGACCCCATTCTGCCACCATGCACAAGCATCGATTCCAGGTGGACCTCAGTGGGGGAGGCAGAAAAATCACTGGCATATCTTCTGCTTTTATCGGATCTGTTTTACTTCTATTCACCACTGTTGTTTTGATCTAGGTTTCACGGTCAAAACCCCTTTTAATGAGTCTCAATGTTCGTTAGCCTTCATGTAAAAGAACACAACCTAATTGTTTCATGTCACTTGACATTTTAAATTATTTTCATTATTTTGTTCCTCAATTTGAGACTTTTAATTCATTATTCTATGGTGACAGAAGTCAGAAATTATTGATTGGAAGGGGGCATGAGAGAACTTTCTGGAATGATAGAAATACTCTACCTTAATCTAGGTGCTGGTTATATGGGTGTATGCATAAGTAAAATTTGTCAATCCATAAATTCAGTATTTGTACCCTTTACTACATGCAAACTATATATCAACAAACCAGTTAGCAAGGAGAAAAAAGACTTCTATGGAATTAAAGCTAATGCAAGACACACGACCACGAACCATATTAGAAAAAAACTACAGGCAAAATTTATTATCTTGGATGTAGAAGTCGTTTAGCGGTCAAGCACAAAAAAGGAGCAATAAAGGAAATAAATGTTTCATTTGATAATTCCATTTAATTCATAAATTTAGTGACCACCCGCTATGTAACAGGTACTTTGTAGGCAGTGTGGATACATGAGTGAGTGAAACAAAGACCCCTTTACCTAAGGAGCTTCTGTTCTGGCGGGATGTGAGGGCACTTGATGCTCCGCCCGAATCCTCCAGGACCGCTTTCACTTTCCGAGGTAGCCCTTTATGGCTTCAATGTGCTTTTGCTTCCAAGGGCCCACACCTGGGACTCTTGGAGGCAAGCCCCTCAGGCAGTTACTAGAGCTGCTTTACCTGTCAAGAGCAGAGTGCCGGAGGTGTCTCAGGTAGCCCCTCCCTGCTCTTTCCTCCGAGGGAGACAACATTCCAAAATCCAACTCTTTTACTTCAGGTTGGGACAAAGTACAAGTAGAAATTAAGCTCCAGAGTTCCCTGGTGGGAGCTAGTGGAATCTCTCCATCCTATGAGATTGCCTCCTCACCTGGTGTTAACGAGCAAGGGCTCACTGCCTACACACATGGGAGCCAATACTATGGCATTGGCATTTGAGAAAAGTAAGGTTTCATTTCAACGTCTCCTTTCCAGCAAGGAGAAAAGAGGCAAGGCTCAAATCTGTCTCCCCAATCCAGGGTTCCGGGTGAGATTTAGGGGGTTTCAGCACTGGATCTTCCCGGACAGCAGACCCTTTGCTTCTCAAAAGGTTCCGGCTCTGGGTTCTTGTCACATCCTAGTCCTTTGGCTCCATGATGAGGGAGCAGTGAAGGGTCCACAAGTGTTACTCATGAGTGTTATTCCAAGGTGTAAACTTTGGTTCCGGGTCTTGTTAGAAACAGGATAGGGCCCGTTTAAGCTGATTCTGTTACACTGGCCTCAACCTTTGGTGAACCCAATTGTAGTACATTGCATTCTTGAAAAATGGTCATAAAGGTACCACTTGCTCTTCCAGGATCCAGCCACTGCCTGTTAAGAGGCGGAGTCTTAAGTCCACTCTTTTAGAACCTGAGTAAGACTGGGCGGTGACTTCCTTGACCAATAGAGTACAGCAGAGGGGACACTGTGATGTCTGGGTTTGCGTTCTAAAGGTGTTACAGCTTCTGCCTAGCTCTCTCTCTAGGGCTATGCACCCTTGGAGCCCAGCCATCATACGGTAAGGAAGCATAGGCCGCATGAAAAGGAACCAAGGCCGTTGGCCCTCAGGCTCCCCTGAGTTCCCAGTTGGCAACCAGCGCAAAAATGCCAGCTGTGTAAGACCTCTTGGAAGCAGATTCCTATGGCCCTCAGCTTAGTCACCTCAGCCGCTATGCCATACACCAGATATGAGCCTTACCCCCAATGACTGTCCAAATTGGAGATGGGTATGCAAAGTAAATGATTGCTGTTTAGTCACTAACTTCGGAGATAATTTGTTATGTAACAGTTATTGAACCACCAACCTAAGACATAGATAAGGCAGGAAATTTAAAAATATATAAATTTGTAAGTTATACTGTTTTGGCAAGTGGCGACTCATCTGGAAAAGGGAAAAAGCTGCACGAAGGGGATTGGTTGTGCACTTGTTTGTTGGGGACGGGGGTCTACTGCATGACTTAAGTAGAATGGGAAGTTGAGATTTGAGCAGACTTGAAAGAGATGATGGAGTCGGCTATGAACTATATTTGAGCATTTAGAGCAGAG
>NW_006441590.1:194453-201325 GCF_000325575.1 Pteropus alecto
TAGATGCAGTAGAGAGTTTTTAATGGAGGGTTCACAGATTATAAAGCCGGGCCTTGTTGGCCATTGTAAGGACCTTTGGCTTAACTTCTGAGTGAGAATGGAGCAAGCGAAGGGAATTAAGCAGGGGAGACGCATGATCTGACTTATATTTTGAAAGGAAGCATCACTGTAGCTTCTCTGTTGAGAGTAGACAAGAAGAAGGTGAAGATGAGAATCAAGGAGACTAGATAGCAAATTAATGCCCTCGGAGAGACAAGAGGAAATAGCTCGGACCAGGGTGACAGCATTAGGAGTGGTGAGATGTGCTCAGATTCTGGATAGTTTGGATAGAATGACAGAATCTGCTGAGGGATTAGACGTGTGCCAAGAGAGGAAGAGAAGAGTCTGGTGTTTTTCACTGGACAGATGGGGTCAGTCACCAAAAGAGGTTGGAAAGACTGTGGGTGATGGTGGTCAGTGGCCAGAAACTCAGAGTTTTCCAGAGCTACCCAGGCTTCTGTGGGAAAGTGGGAAAACCTTGGAGAAATTCAGAGCCCTCTTGGGATAGTGACAGGGACGATGCCAAGGTACAGGCACAGCTCGTTTTATTACGCTTCTCGGATACTGTGTTTTCTACAAATTGAAAGCTTGTGACAATCCTGCATTGATAAATCTATCAGCATCATTTTTCCAACAGTATTTGCTTACTTCATGTTTCTGTGTCACATACTGGTAATTCTCATTGTTGTTACACCATTATGATCCGTGATCAGTGGTCTTTGATGTTACTATGGTAATTGTTTTAGAGGCACCACAAACCTCTCCCACATAAGACAGCAAATGTAATTGATGTTTCTTGTCTTCTAATCACTCCACTGACCAGCCAGTCCCCCATCCCTCTCCTTGTCTTTGGGCCTCCCTGTTCCCTGAGACACAACAACATCGACATTAGGCCAATTAATAACCCTACCATGGCCTCTGAGGGTTCAAGTGGAAGAAATAATCGCACATCTCTCACTATAAATCAAAAGCTAGAAGCAGTCAAGTTTAGTGAGGAGGGCATGTCAAAAGCTGAGATAGGCTGAAAGTTAGTTCTCTCGCACCAAACAGTTAGCCAAGTTGTAGATGCAAAGGAAAAGTTATTGAGGGAAATTAAAAGTGCTACTCCAGTAAATGCAGAAACGATAAAGCAAAACAGCTTTATTGCTGACATGGAGAGAAAGTTTTAGTGGTCTAGATAGAATATCGAACCAGTCACAACATTCCCTTAAGCCAAGGGTCCCCAACCCCCGGGCTGTGGACTGGTACCAGTATGTGGCCCGTGAGGAACCGGGCTACACAGCAGGAGGTAAGCGGTGGGCAAGCGAGTGAAGCTTCATCTGTATTTGCAGCCGCTCCCCAGGGCCAGCATCACCACCTCAGCTCCGCCTCAGATCATCAGGCATTAGATTCTCATAGGAGCCAAAAGGTTGAGTACTGCTGCATTAAGCCAAAGCCTAATCCAGAGCAAGGCCCTGACTCTCTTCAGTTCTATGAAGGCTAGAGAGGTGAGGAAGCTGTAGAAGAAAACTTTGAAGCCGGCAGAGGTTGGTTCATAAGGTTTAAGGGAAGAAGCTCCCACCATAACATAGAAGTGCAAGGTGAAGCAGCAAGTGCTGATGTAGAAGCTGCCACAAGTTATGCAGATGATCTAGCCAAGATCATGAATGAAGGTGGCTACACTAAACGCCTCACACTTCATATTTGCAATGGAGACGAATGGCCTTCCTTATATTGGAAGATGTCATCTAGGACTTTCATAGCTATAGAGGAGAAGTCAATGCCTGGCTTCAAAGCTTCAAAGCAGAGGCTGGCTATTGTTAGGGGCTAGTATAGCTGATAACCTTAAGTTGAAGCCAGTGCTCATTTACCATTCTAAAAAATCCTAGGGCCTGTAAGAATTATCCTAAATCTACTCTGCCTGTGCTCTATAAATGGAACAACAAAACCTGGATGACAGCACGTCTGTTTACAACATGGTTTACTGAATATTTTAAGCCCACTGTTGAGACATACTGCTCAGAAAAAAAAAATTCCTCTCGAAATATCACTGCTCATTGACAAGGCACCTGGCCACCCGAGACCTCTTGTGATGATGGACAATGAAATTAATGTTTTCATGCCTGTTAACACAACATCCATTTGTGGATCAAGGATTGATTTCGACTTTCGAGTCTTATTATTCCAAAAATATATTTCATAAGGCTTTAGCTGCCATAGATAGTAATTCCTCTGATGAATCTGGGCAAATTGTAAAAGAGTCTCGATTCTAGATGTCATTAAGGGCATTCGTGATTTATGGGAAAAGTTCACAATGTCGACATGAACAGGAGTTTAGAAGTTGATTCCTACCCTCGTGGGTGTCTTCGAAGGGTTCAAGACTTCAGTGGAGGAAGTAACTGCAGATGTTGTGGAAAGAGCAAGAGAACTGGAACCGGAAGTGGAGCCTGAATATGTGACTGAATTACTGCGATCTCGCGATAAATCTTTAACAGATGAGGAGTTGCTTCTTAGGGATAAGCAGAGAAAGTGGTTTCTTGAGATGGAATCTACTCCTGGTGATGAAGCTGCGAAGATTATTGAAATGACGTCAAAGGATATCATTACATTCTGAGACGAGGGGGGAATCCTCATGCCACAAGTTTATTACATAAACCAGTTTATTAACTCATGCCGCAAGTTTATTAAGTTTATTACATAAACTTAGTTGCTAAAGCAGGAGCAGGGTTTGCGAAAATTGACTCCAATTTTGAGAGAGTTCTGCTATGTGTAAAATGCTATCAAACAGCATTGCATGCTACAGAGAAATCGTTTGTGAAAGGAAGAGAGTTGATCGAAGCAGCAAACTTCATTGTTATTTTGTTTTAAGAAATCGCCACGGTCACCCTAACCTTCAGCAACCACACCCTAATCTGTCAGCAGCCATCAACATCGGGGCAAGACTCCACCAGCAAAAAGATTAGGATTCGCTGAAGGCTCTTGTATTTGTAGCCAATCTGCTTGTGAGTGATGAACAAATGTGGTCCTAACATGAATGTTGCTTGATAGTCTCATTCATGTTAATGAGTAAGGCAAAAACGAAACAGCGTAGACATACATCCATCAGTGACATGAGCAATTTCTTTTCTGAATCGAGTAATAGTGTTGGAATACAAGAAAAGCATTTCATCAGGTTTTTACGCTATCCACAGTGGAACAGCTACAAACATGACAAATGATTTTAAGTGCATTTAATCTGCATTATTAACATTGCAGTTTGTTCAAACTCAGGTTCTATATTGGAGACATGTGATCACTGAGTAATGGCTACATTCAGACCCAGATAGGCTTCATGGAATCCTGAACTTCACCCCAAGGCTAAAACTAAGTGACATTTAGGAGGTTTTCTCAGACTAGCTGGCTAGTGTTAAAACTGGATTCCAAACTTCTCACTTATGGCCCCGAACCCATATGCTTTCCTGAAAACGAACAAAGCAGATATTATTTGGAAAGATCGAGATGACTTTGCCTTTAATGCCTTAAAGAAAAACTTAATAAAATACCCCTGCCCTTGGACAACTTACTTATCAACTTACCCAAAAGCATGGGGATGGACCATCATCAACCCATAGGGTATTAAAGCCAACAGCTAGATCTTGTGGCATGAGGATCCCCCCCTCATCTCAGAGCCATTCTTGCCACTGCCTTTTTGGTTAAGGCTACCAAAGAAATCATCATGGGATCCTCTCCAACCATTTTTGTACCCCATGTGGTAGAAACCCTCCTGAATTCTTATCACACTTCCTATGAAATCCTCTCGCTAACAGCTCCTCGTACAAATCTTTCTGGCTATGATAACCTTAACTCCGCTAGTCTCCTCCCTTCCTCCTCTGAACAAAAACCCTCACAACTTAATGCTGACAGATCACCTTTTGACCTCCCAGGATAACTTAACAGGAAACTCCTCTAATCAATGCAGATTTTTCATGGTTTACTGATGGTTCTTATTAAAAGGATGAAAATGATATATATGCTGCATATGCTATTGAAATTCCTTTTGAAGTCATCGAGGCAGGATTTTTGCCTCTGCTCCACAGGCTGAATTAAACGTTCTTACTTGGGCTTGTGCTCTAGCTAAAGGTAAAACCACAAACATATATGCTGATAGTTGGCATGCCTTTTGAGTAACCCATGACTTTGGAATGCTATGGAAACAGCAATGTTTCTTACCTCAAATGGGGTTAAAATTAAAAATAGCTCTCATGTCCAAAATTTATTTATATGTCATACTTGTACTGGCCACCTTGGCTGTTATTAACATACTTGGGCATTCCAAAACACTCCCTGGAAACCACCTTGCATATATATATATATATCTACCATGAATGCTGCTCTCAAAGAAATCAATAAGCAAATCTCTGTCCTGGTCCAAAGGGATGTTTCCCCAAATAATTATTTAGAAATATTGACTAGAGATGCCCAACACCTGTTCCCGGGGAAGGAGAAACAATATTCAAAATCTAGTAACTGCTGTTTACATAAAAAGAGAGAACTCTGGTTTGGGCCAAATAAAAACCCAGGCCTACCAGAAGTCCTAAATTTCCATTACTAACTACTGTACATGCATTGAACCATCGGACTATGGATAAAATGATAATGTTCATAAACCAATATTGGTGAAGAAATATTAACAAGGCCTCAAAAAGTGCCTACTTTGCTTGCCCTACCTGCCCAAAATATAATCCTGGGACGAGTGTCTGTACTGCTCCTGGGCAATTTAAATTTCCCAATGGACCACTCAAAGTTTGGCGAATTGATTTTATTTAGTTTCCCCCATCTTATGGATCTCAATGTTTTCATCATAGTTTATATGTTTTCTCACTAGACTGAACTTTCCCTTGTATATAGCCTACTGCCTCTACTTTGGTTTAAAATTCTATTAGAAAAGATTATCCCAACCTGGGGAACCTCACCTCTTACTTCATAGTGACCAGGGAACCCACTTTACTGGTCAAGCACGATGACAGGTCTGTGTTCTTTGTCCAGCTTTACAGCACTTAAAACATATCTACCATCCTCAATCCTTGAGGCTGGTTGAACTGACTAATGGCATCATTAAGACATAACTGGTTTTAAAAAAAGAGACCCAATTGGTAAAAGTCGTAAAGACTGTCCAGATAACTTGGTCAAAAGCATTGCTGTTGTTCTTCTAAATCTCAGGTCAACCCCCTTTTGAGTATATGGAACTCGTAAACTTTCACCCTTTCAAATAGGCACAGGATGTTCAATGCACCTACCTCCTACCTCTTGATACGCAGCTAATAAAAGGAAATAAACTTCAATATTGGAAAACCTAATTTCTTCTGTTGAAAATAACCATATTTTAGTAGAACAATCTTTTTGCAGTGCGCTTCCAAGAGATAAAGACCTCAAACACCACACTTTGCAACCTGGGGACTCTGTTTATTGAAAAAACACTTCCAGAAAAACTTTCTTCTACCTCACTGGAAAAGCCTCTATCAGGTATTGTTAACCAACCCTTGTTCAGCTAATCCCCAGAGAATAGAACATTGTACTCACATGTCACATCTAAAGAAAGCACCAAACCCTTTCTGGACCTGCACATCATCTGATGATCTAAAAATAAAGATCTCAAGGAACTGAAGCAGATAGAGATGGCTTTCCCAAGATAATCGAACCAGGTCTCTATACCTTTTTCTTGCTGTTGCTTCTTAACTTGTTTTCTCCCTCTCTTTCTTGGAAAGCTGATGGTCTTATCTTATCTTTTGCAATCAGTCTATTGCAAAAGGGGAAAACCTTTCTGACTATTGGATCTGTCACCAGAAACTCTAATCTGTTCAAAATATCAGAGACCCCTTGATCTTACCTGTAACCAATTTCTCTTTAATCCCAACTCCGACAGTCAGTTACATCCACAAGCACATGAATGTCACCTATCGGGTCAGACTATAGCAGCCAGGTGTTCCATTCCTATGCCTTGTTTCTTCATTTCCCCAGACATAACTGGGGAACCGGTTTGACTGAACAAATCCACCTTTATCATATGACCTTCACCCACTACGTTCTTATCTTTACTTAAATACAATTTGTCCCCCTGCACCTAAGGGAAATACAAAGGGGCTTACTCCTCTTTGCAGGGCTTTTATAAAAGACCCCCTTAGCCTGGGATGGTACTTCTCAGGATGTAATCCAACATCCTCTGTCCCCTGGCTTAAAAAGGCCAATCAGGAAAGTCTAGCAAATGAGCATATCAATAACCAAACTGTACCTGGAGTCCTCTGTACTCCACCTAGTGTCATTTATGTCTGTGGCGAATGGCACTTCTCATGGGCAATCGAATGTTTAGCTAGCTGCCAAACTGGCAGTTGATGCTCCCTGAGATATTTAACTGTCCCTGTCTGTACCTATAACAAATCAGAAGCCTCCCATTGGTCGACCCCATTAAACCTCCGGAGGCATATAAGACTTTTGGTTCACCCCCAGGGGGAGAGATTTCCTCTCCGGGTCAGAGTAAGTACTAATGAGTGCGTGATCAAAAATCTCTCCCTCACATTAGGAGAGCCAGCTGATTCTACAGCCAAAGCAGTAGCAGCCTAACACCTCACCAAAGAAGATGTATAGGTGGGAAATAAGCATACGAAAAGATGCTCCACGTGGTCTGTCATTAGGTAACTGCAAACTGAAACAATGAGATACCATTACGCACCTATGAGAGCGGCCAAAATCCAAAGCACTGACACCACCAAATGCTGACGAGGATGTGGAGCAACGGGAAGTCTCATTCTTTGCCGATGGGGATGCAAAATGCTACAGCCACTTTGGAAGACAGTTTGGCTGACCATACTCTTCCCATG
>NW_006441590.1:202269-210396 GCF_000325575.1 Pteropus alecto
ACCAGCACTGCGACGAGGACCATGTAGAGGAACGTAGCGGTGAAGTACACAATCTAGGGGGCCAGGCTGCTTAGAGTGGCCCCGCAGTGCCCGCCACCCCCTTCGAGGCCCCCAACCTGAGCAGCCTCAGAGGGGCAGGCCACGGTCCCCTGCCACAGGACAGTGTGTACAGAGGTGAAGATGGAGGCCAGCCAGCAGTCCCCCTTCTACACCTCAGAGCCGGGGCTCCTCCCAAAGGAAGCCAGGTGCTCGTCTGAGGCACCGGCAGCCCCACGGCAAGCACAGGCCAGCTGCAGAGGCAGGGCCGGCCCGGGCGGGGAGTGGGACATCAGCCTGGGGGCGGGTCCCATGCCTCCCGTATGGGATTCCAGGTCATCTGTAGAGAGGCAGGGTCCTTGGTAGCTGGGATTAGTGGTCCAGCCAGCGACAGAGGCAAGAGTGGCTAGATGGCAAAGGCCTCTGCCTCCGGTCCAAGCCGGGCTGCCAGCTTGGAAGAGGCTGCTCCATGGACCCTGCTGGGAATGAGCCAGCCCTCCAGGGACTTGGCCATGTCCCAAGGCCCTCGGCACACTGTCATTATGCATTATTCACACATTTGCCTCCCGAACCTGATGGGGAGGTTCTGGGGAAGGCAAGAGTCTAGACCGCCCTCTGGGCCAGACATGGGAGACAGACAGTGATAGAGCAGGTGCACCCAGACCCTCTGGACAGACTCAGATGGTGACTGAGGAGTAGAGAGGAACTGGGAGGGAGAGCGGGGACGTTGACTCTGATGCGGGGAAGGTGCAGCTGCTGCCTGGGTCTGTGCTCCCATGAGGGAAGGTTACTGGGCCTGGATGCAGAAGATGGGGAAGCGTCTGCAGCCATGGGGTGGGAATCAAGTGGCCTGGACTGAAGTTACTGCCCTCTCAGGCCCAGGCCCAGACCCAGACCCTGGTCCAGTCACTTCCCGTCGCATCAGGGGATCCTGTCACAGATAGCTCACGCCAGACAATGCAGTGCCCGCAGCCCTGTCGGCTTCCAGATGTACCTGACTTGTTGACATGACCCCCTTGCAGACACAGAAGTGGACCCGCCCCCAGCAGGCCAGCAGCCAGTAGGGTCACTGCCCAGTCTAGGAACCCTGAAACCTCTAGCCCCACTGCCCATCATCCGACAGAGTGATAACAAACTCCCTGGGGAAGAGACAGCCCATTGGGCTGTGCCAGCACAGAGCAAAGTGACTGGGAGCTGTCCACGGTGTGGTGCAGCCCTTGAGACCGACTGGTCCACCTGGAGCACCTGGGCTGACCTGGGCCCAAGCCTGCCTCCTGGAGGCATTGCAGTGTGTGCGCCTGGAGCCCGAGAGCCCCTGGGCAGAGGCGGCCGGGACTGCCGGCCAGCCCCCTCCCCGGGCTGGCAGACACCACGGAGCGACGGTGCCTGGAGTGAGAAATGGCACTGGAGGAGCGAACCCCTTCCATCCCAACTCCCCCAGGGACTGGGCTGGAGGGTCCCCGGGTCAGGCAGGGCACAGGTGCGACTTCTGCTGGGAACCACCCCCAGGACTGCGCCCCTGCTCAATCAAAACAGGCTCAATCTCTGGCTAAGTGTGACGCCCAATCACAAAAACGTAAAGGGCCTGGCTCCTTAGCACAAGCGCACTGGGGGGGGAGGGGGGCGGGGCTTCGTTGGGGCGTCCTCATTGGCTAAGCGGTCAGTGAGCGGTCAGTGGGCTCTCTGGGCTGGCTTGGCGGGAACCGGCCAAATCCTGTCGCACATGAAAGGCCATTGTTTGCGCAACGGCCCGGGAGATACTTAGCATCAGTGTCCGTGACTGGGTGGCACATCCAGACGGGGCCACAGTCCCCCAGCCGCGGGGCCGAGAGGGCGGTCGGAGACCATATGGCCTCTGAGGGAAACAGGGAAGTCTCAGCAGCCATGGAGGCTGCAGAAGAAGGGGTAAGGGCTGTGGCTGGTGTGGGGGATGGCCTTGGAGGCACAGAAGATGAAGGTGGCCCTGGTGGGCCCGACTGCCACATTGGACCAGGCAGCCCTCAAGGCCAGAATTGCTCTGGTGGCCCCAACAGGCGCTGCGCCCCTCACAGTCCCGATAGCTTTGGTGGCGCTGGTGCCCGTGATGATCAGGAAGACTCTGGTGCCCATGAAGACCAGGGTGGCCCCGGTGCCCATTATGACCAGGTTGGCGCTGATGCCCGTGACCATCATCCGGGAGGCCATGGTGTCCCAGACGACCAGGGTGACCCAGGTGCCCATCAGGACCAGAATGGCGCCGGTGCTCGGGACCATCCGGGAGGCCCCGATGCCCGATACGAGCAGGCTGGCCACCGCGGCCTGGGCGGCCCTGGTGCACCCAATATCCAGCGAACAGTGTGTGGTTCCGGGCCAGGTGGAGACGCGGGACCAGAGCATGAAAGACTAGGACACCGACCCATCATCTTGTATCCTTTCAAATGATGCCCTGAGGCTTAATAGCCAACCCACAGGGCGACATGTGGCATTTGGGGACAGGGAACATGGTAGCCCGAGGCAGGGGGTAGGATGGAGTGGGAGAAAATGGGAGCGGGGAGGCGAACCTGGGGTAGCCTTGTGGCAGGGGCAGTGGGAGAGGAGAGGAGGCTGGGGGATGGGCAGGCGGGCCCCACGGAGTGGGGGAGGTGGGACAGGATGAGCTGAGGGAGGAGGGGGTCAGGCCAAGGTGGCCTGAGCTGGCAGGACTGGGCGCGTGTGAGGCAAAGTGGAGGTGGACACCCCGAGGGGAAGCCTGGGGTGAAGGCCAACCTCTGAAGTGTAGGCAAGCATGAGGCACTGGCCAGTTCAGCCACTGATGGATGGCGCCTTAACCACGACTCCCTCAGCACCATCAATGTGCCATTCGGGTCTCACTTGGAGGCAGAGATGGCCCGCCTGGCCATGGACGTAGAGGCCCTACGCCACCAGCAGGCCATTCAAAAGGAGTTCAGAGTGCATGGCAGCATCTTGGCTGTGTAGGTTCTGGAATGGCCCAACATGGAGGTGGCGGCCAGTGCTTGGGGCCTAAGAGCCAGTCTTAGCCGGAGAGGGGGCTCTGTAACGGATAGCAGGAAACACTCAAGTGTCAGGTTTCAGGAGGGGGTGCGGTGTGCTCGGGGTGAGAGAGAGTCACCCCCTCTAACTTGACTTTTACCCCTCACTTTCAGGAGGTGGACTGCTGAAGACCCCAGCCCCCTCCAAGATTCTGTGAACTCCTTCTTCCACAGGCTTTTCCTGGTGATGCGTAACATTCAGCACAACAGACCCCACTTTCCCCTGAGGACCGGAAGAGGGGCTGGGACTTAATGTTGTAACCCCCAACTAGGCACTGCACAGGGAATCGATATTTGGACAGGACCTCTCTCTCCCCGGGGCCTCATTGTTTGATCATATTGGCATTTCAGTCTCCAGGCCATCTTCTCTGCTTCTCTGTTGCTTTTAAGAATGGGATGATTAAATGCTTGTTAAGTGCAGCAAACAAAACTGAGCTAGTGGTTAGATATTTATATAATTTACCAAGTGATCCCCCACAATATGTCTAGTACCCACCTTGCACCATACATAGTTATTACAATATTATTGACTGTATTCCCTATGCTGTATTTATATCCTCATGACTATTTTGTAACTATCAATTTGAACTTTTTTATTAATTAATTTATTTTTTATGGCGACATTGGTTAATGAAATCCAATAAGTTTCAACTGTACACTTTAACAGTAAGGCATTTCTTTTAAGACTCTCGATCACATTGCAGACACAGAAGAGGACCAGCACTCAGCAGGCCAGCAGCTGTACAGTTCCCTCTCAGTTGAGAAGCCCTGGCACCTCCAGCCCTACCCCCCACCCACCCTCGGCAGTTGTAAGACTTCCGGGGGTAGCGCGAGTCCATGAGGGCTTTGCCAGCAGAGGATAATAATACTAAGAACTGACACAGGGGTGGTGCTCTCCCTGCTGTCCCCCTCGAGCCTGGCTGGTCACTTCTGACCCGGGCCCTAGCTTGCCTCCTAGAGGCATCGCACATCTCTGCCTGGAGCCCTGGAGCTCCTGGGCATAGGCAGCGGGATTGCTGGCCCCTCTCCCGCCCGAGCAGGCAGACACTACGGAGTGACAGTGCCCGGACTTGAGAAATGGAACAAAGTCCATCCATCCTGGCTACCCCAGGGACTGTGCTTTTGAGTCCCCGGGGTCGGGCAGGGCCCAGGTGTTATGCCTTCTTAGAATCTACCCAGGGCTGGGCCCCGCCCCACCCATGTGGTCTCGAGCCAAGTGTGGCCTCCAGAGACATGCATATGAAGTCCAAGAGCCCCATGTGAAGGGGCGGTCCTGGCAGTGGAAAAGTCTCTTAGGTTCATCCTCAAGGGTGGTGTGAGACAGGCTCGGTGGCAAACTGTCAGATTCCTAGGGTCGCAGCACAGGTAGGAGGGGACCCATTCGCGCAGGCGCACTGGGGTTACAGAGTGCTCTGTGGGGCGGAGCTTCCTGGGGGCGGCCTCATTTGCTAAGCGTTCCATGGGCCTCTCTAGGCTGGTTTGGCGGGAACCGGTGGTTTTCTATTGCTCTCGATAGGGGTTCTGTGCTCGGGTTTCCTGGAGATTCCTAGCTGCATTGTGCGTAAAACGATAGAACGTCCAGAGGGGTCTCAGTCTCTCTGCCCTGGGGCAGAGAGGAAGGTCGGTTTCAAATGGCCTCTGTGGAGAGCAAAGAAGTAGAAGCAGCCTTACAGGCAGCTGAAGAAAGGTCAGGGGTTGTGGGTGGTGCGTTCGATGACTTCGGCGAACCAGAAGACCAGGGGGGCCGTGTTAGCCCTGACTGCCTGATTGGGCCTTATGGCCTTGACGGCCAGGGTAGCCCTGGTGGCCATAGCAGCCAGTACGCTCCTGGCCCTCTTAACGGCCAGGGACGCGCCGAAGCCCATGATGATCAGGGAGGCCTAGATGCCCCAGGCGACCAGGGTGGTGCGGATGCCCATGACCATCAGGGAGGCCCTGGTGCCAATGACCATCACGGAGGCCCCGGTGCCCCAAACGACCAGGGTGGCCCTGGTCCCCAAGAGAACCAGGGTGGCGCCGGTGTCCTTGACCATCAGGAAGGCCATGGTGCCCTATACAACCACGGTGGCGACCGAGGTATATTCCGACCTGAGGTCCTTGAAAGAGTGGAATTTGCAGCTGTGGGTGCTCCCAATGTCGCTCTGGCAGAGCGGGCTTCAGGGCCGGGGGGAGACGCAGCATCAGAGGCGGAAGGACGAGGAGACCGACCAATCATACTGTATCCTTTCCAACGTGTACCTGAAGCCTGGTGTCCAATGGATGGGTCAAAGCCATTCCAAAATGCCATATGAGGCTTTTAGTGATTGGGCACAGGACAGCCAGGAGCAAGTTCGAAGGGTGGGAATAAATGAGAGCAGTGAGTGGAAACTGGGGTAGTTCGATGGAAGGGGAAGTCGACAATCCAGGAGACTGGAATGGGCATGTAGGATCCACTGGGTAGGGGAGGTGGGAAAGAATGAGTTGAGGAAAGAGGGAATCAGGCCAAGGGGGCCTGGGCAGGCAGGACTGGGTGTGGGTGAGGCAAGGTAGGGGTGGATACCCAAGGGGAAGCCTGGGGTGCAGGCCTGGCTCTGACGTGTGAGCAAGCATGAGGCACTGGCCAGTTCAGCCGATGATTGATGGCGCCTTAACCACGACTCCCTCAGCACCATCACTGTGCCGTTCGATTCTCACTTGGAAGCAGAGATGGTCCGCCTAGCCATGGACATAGACATCCCAAACAATCACCAGGCCGTTCAAAAGGAGTTCAGAGTGCAGGGCAGCATCCTGGCTGTGTAGGTTCTGGAATGGGCCAACAAGGGGGTGGCGGCCAGTGCTCCGGGCCTAAGAGCCGGTCTTAGCCGGAGAGGGGGCTCTATAACGGATAGGAGGAAACACTCAAGTGTCAGTTCTCAAGAGGGGGTGTGGTGTGCTGGGGGTGAGAGGGAGTCACCCCTTCTAAATTGACTTTTACTTCTCACTTTCAGCAGGTGGATTGCTGATGACCCCGGTCCTCTCCAGGATTCTGTCAACGCCTTCTTCCAACTGCTTTCCCTCCTGCTATAAAAAATGTAGCACAAGAATACCCCCATTCTCCTGTGGTCCACAAGGAGGGCTGGGACCTAATCCTATAAACCCCTACCAGGCAGTGCCTAATAACTGATATCTGAACAGGGCCTCTCTCTCCCTGGGGCCCTGTTCTTTGCCAATATTGACCTTTCCTTTCTAAGTCTTCCCTGTCTCTCCGTTGCTTCAGGAATGGGGTGATTAAAGGCCTGTTAAATGAAGCAAAAAAAAACAAGCTGGTATTCTGGGTGTTTTTCAGCCACCACGCCTGCATATTACCTTGCCTTTGTCCTCGACTTGGAGGGGAGGGGAGGTGCTGGGGATTCAGAGAGTGGTACAATGTAACTGAAGTCAACTAAGAAATGCAAGACAATGAAAATCAGTTCTGTCTGACATTCACCATTTAGCACAGTTAACATTTTGGAATATCTTTGTTTTAAACTTGTACTTATGGGTAACGGTAAGAGAAATGTATAGGGTTATTACGCAGGTATTTTTCGCAAACTTAGCATTAATTTCTCCTGAAACCCTTTCATTGAACATAGGAATGTGACCTCTTACTAAAAGTGCTTTAAGAATATGTCAGTGAATAATATAACTCTTGAACAATTATATTATTTCCCTTTCCTTAAATTTTTGTGGCTAATTTTTTAATGGAATCCTTATATTGAAGACTTTGCATGAGTGCTTCTTCCATTAAGATAGACTCCAGAGGGTAGAGATGTTGACCTGCTTCTTTACTTCCTATTTCTTTTTTAAGAATCTTGATCACAAGAAAAAGTCACTCTCACCAAATTTCTGGTTTCCCAAAATACTTCTCGCCGTTAGAGTCTTTTCCGACCCAAAAGAGCTTAGTTTCGAGAGACACGACATGAAACCAGAGACAGTAGAATAAGAATTTGGGGCTGACTGGACTTGCTTCAGTCAGGGTCAAAGAGGGCTGGGACACTTGGTGTAGTCTTTGGGATGGGGGAGTCAGCTTACTCTGATATAGCTTTTCTCCTGCAACCTGGATGTCGTGGACTGAAGAGGAACTGGGAGGTAAAGCGGAAATGTGCACCCTGGTACAAAGGACTGGCAGCTGCTGCCTTGGTCTCTGTTCCTCACTAGAGAAGGTTGCTGGGTTTGGATGGGGAGGCTGGGGAGGTGTCTGCAGCCATGGGGTGGGGATCAAATGGCATGGAATGATGTCCCTATACCACCCCTCAGGCACAGGCCCAAGCTCAGACCTTCGCCCAGGCACCAGCACATGGCATCAAGGGATCAAGGCACATACAGGAGGCGCCCCAGGGAATGCAGTCCCTGAGCCCTGCCATTGTCCCTAGTTCTAACCACCTGTAGCTGTACCTTACCTGTTACCCTGATGCACGTGCAAACACAGAAGTGGACCAGCACTCAGCAGTCTATTAGCCAGTAGGGTGACTGTCCAGGCGAGAAGCCCTGACACCTCTAGATTATGCCCCACCCACTCCCGAGAGCCGGACGACAGTCCCTGGGCAAGGGAGAGCCCAGGAGGGCTGTGCTAGCAGAGCGCAAAGCAACAGGGACCTGTCAAAGTGGTGGTGTTCCCTGGGCACGACACTTCGTGCCCGGTTGTTACATCCTGAGCACCTCGGCTGACCCGGGCCCACGCCTGCCTAATGGAGGCATCGCAGTGTGTGTGCCGGGCGCCTGGGAGCCCCTGGGCTGAGGCAGCGGGACTGCCGGCCACATCCCTCCAGGGGCTGGCAGGCATCACGGCATGACAGTGCCTGGAGTGCGAAATGACATCGGAGGAGCAGAGTCCATCTATCTGGATTCCCTTAGGGAATGCGCTGTAGGGTCCTAGGGGTCAGGCAAGGCCCAGGTGTGACTCTTATTGGAACCACCCTAGGGATGGTTTCCGCTCAGCTACGCAGGCTCCCAGGTTCCGAAGGGGACCTGAGATCGGCAAACTTGTCATACGTGAGGGGGACTTTCCTGCCATTGGCACAGGCTCATCGGATCACACGAAAGTGTGACTCCGGGCCGGCTTGGG
>NW_006441590.1:222907-228279 GCF_000325575.1 Pteropus alecto
ACGCCCCTGCGTGCCCGGTTGTTCCATCCTGAGCACCTCGGCTGACCCGGGCCCACGCCTGCCTAATGGAGGCATCGCAGTGTGTGTGCCGGGCGCCCGGGAGCCCCTGGGCTGAGGCAGAGGACTGCTGGCCACATCGCTTAAGGGGCTGGCAGGCATCACGGCGCGACAGTGCCTGGAGTGCGAAATGACATCGGAGGAGCAGAGTCCATCTCTCTGGATTCCCCTAGGGAATGCGCTGTAGGGTCCTCGGGGTCAGGTAAGGCCCAGGTGTGAATCCTACTGCGATCCACCCCTGGGGTGGTTTCCGCTCAACTACGCAAGCTCGCAAGCTCGGGGCCTATATGGCACCCAGAGACAGTGACATGATGGCCATGGTTCCGTTGCCCCAGACTTTTTCTCAGGGAAAGATGAAAGGGGACCTCAGTACGGCAAACTTGTCATGTGTGAGTGGGATCTTCTTGCCGTTGGCACAGGCTCTTAGGTTCACCCGCAAGTGTGAGACCGAGTCGGCTTGGTGGAAAACTGTCACATTTCCATGGCCTTAGTGCATCAGGAGGGGGTTGGGAGTCATTCCATAGGCGCAGGCGCACTGGCGAGGGGCGGAGCTTCGTGGGGCGTCCTGATTGGCTACGCCGTCCGCGGGCTCTCTGGGACGGCTTGGAGCCAACCCGCCGACTCCATTTGCACTCGATCGCCGTGCTTGGTGCGTGCGCCCGGGCATCTCTAGCGGCGGTGTGCGTGAACCGGTGGAACGTCCGGACGGGCATGCGCCCCGGAGATCCCTAGCGGCCGTGTGCACGTACAGATAGAACGTACAGATACGAACTTCCTTCCGTCTGGCGCAGGACCGAGAGGGCCGTCGCAGTCAAGATGGCCTCTGAGACGAAGGAGGAAGTCGAAGCAGCCATACAGGCCGCAGAAGAAAGGGTAGGAGATGTGGCAGTTGCGGGAGATGACATCGAAGACCCAAAAGACCAGGGTGGCACCGGTGGGCCCAACTGCCAGATAGAGCCTGGCAGCCCTCAGGGCCAGGATTGCCCTGGTGGCCCCAGCAGCCACTGCGCACCTGGCAGTCCTGATGGCCAAGGCGGCGCCAGTGCCCCTGGCAATGAGGGAGGCCCTGTAGTCCCAGATGACCACAGCGGCCTTGGCGCTCATTACGACCAGAGTGGCTCAGGTGCCCAGGACAATCCAGGAAGTCCTGATGGCCAATACGAGCAGGCTGACCACCGCGGCCTGGGTAGTCCTGGAGTCGAGGAATGGGTGCGATCAGCAGCCGTAGGTTCACCCAATATCCAGCGAGCAGTGTGTGGCTCCGGGCCAGGTGGAGACGCGGGTCCGGAGCATGAAAGACCAGGACACCGACCCATCATTTTGTATCCTTTCAAATGATGCCCTTAGGCTTAATAGCCAACCCACACAGCAACATGTGACATTTGGGGACAGGGAATATGGCAGCCTGGGGTAGTGGGTAGAATGGGGTGGGAGAAAATGGGAGCAGGGAGGTGAACCTGTGGTAGCTTTGTGGCAGGGACAGTGGGAGAGGAGAGGAGGCTGGGGGATGGGCAGGCGGGCCCCACGGAGTGGAGGAGGTGGGACAGGATGAGCTGAGGGAGGAGGGGGGCAGGCCAAGGTGGCCTGAGCTGGCAGGACTGGGTGCGTGTGAGGCAAGGTGGAAGTGGACTCTCCGAGGGGAAAACTGGGGTGCAGGCTCTCTGGTGTTAGCAAGCCTGAGGCACTGCTCAGTTCAGCCACTGATGGATGGTCCCTTAACAGCAACACCCTTAGTACCATCGCTGTGCCGTTCGAGTCTCACTTCGAGGCAGAGATGGCCCGATTGGCCATGGACATAGAGTCCCCGCACCACCGCCAGGCCGTTCAAAAGGAGTTCATAGTGCAAGGCAGCATCCTCGCTGTGTCAGTTCTTGAAAGGGCCAACAAAGGGGTGGTGGCCAGTGCTCGGGGTTTAAGAGCCAGTCATAGCTGGAGAGGGGGCTCTGTAACGGATAGCAGAAAACACTCAGGAGGGGGTGTGGTGTGCTGGGGGTGAGAGGGAGTCACCCCGTCTAACTTGATTTTTACCCCTCACTTTCAGAAGGTGGACTGCTGAAGACCCTGGTGCTCTTCAAGATTCTATCAACTCCTTCTTCCAACTGCTTTGCTTTCTGCTGTAAAAAATGTAGTACAAGAGTACCCCCATTCTCCTGTGGTCCACAGGAGGGCTGGGACCTAATCCTGTAAACCCTTACCAGGCAGTACCTAACGATCTGATTTCTGAACAGGGCCTCTCTCTCCCTGTGGCCCTGTTGTTTGCCCATATTGGCCTTCGCTTTCCAAGTCTTCTCCTCTGTCTCTCTGTTGCTTCGGTAATGGGGTGATTAAAAACTCATTAAATGAAGCAAAAAAAAAAAAACCGAGCTAGTATTCTGAGTCTGCTTTTTAGCCTCTGCGTCTGCATATTTACTTGCCTTTGTCCTCAGCTTGGAGTGGAGGGAAGGTGCTGGGGATTCAGAGAGTGGTACAAAGTAATTGAAGAAAACTAGGAAAAGCAAGCCAATGAAAATCAGTTGCTTTGACATTGGGCATTAAGCACCGTCAACATTTTGGAATATCTTTGCTGTTTTAAACTTGTACTTATGGGTTAAATGTGTAACGATAAGAGAAATGTATAGGGTTATTACTCAGGTATTTTTCACAAACTTAGCATTAATTTCTCCTGAAAGTCTTTGGTGGGACATATGGGCCTCTTTCTAAAAGTGCTTCAAGACTATATCAGAGAATAATGTAATTCTTGAACGTAAATTATGTCCCTTTATTTAAATTTCTGTGGCTAATTTTTCAATGGAATCCTTGTATTGAATACTTTCCATGAGTGCTGCTTCCTTAAAGATAGATTTTTAGGGTCGAGATGTTAACCTTCGTGTTTATTGTTATTTTTTTTAAGACTCTTGATTACAGTTTCTCTTCAGAAAACGTGCCTCTCGCCGGATTTCTGGTTTCTCAAAATCCTTATCGCCATTACGGTGTTTTCTGAACACGAAAGAGATTAGTTTGCGAGAGAGATGACATAAAACCCAGGGACAGTAAAAGAGGAATTTGGGGCTGAGTGGACTTGCTTCAGGTCAGGGAAGAAGAGGAATGGGACTCCTGTTCTAGACTCTGGGATCTGGGGAGTTAGCTCCCTCTAATATAGCTTTTCTTCTGAAACCTGGATGTCGTGGACTCCAACATCTGGCGAAGTGTTTTGGATTGGGGGAGTTACCTTCCTCACATATAGCATTTATCCTGTCACCTGGATGTCATGGGCTGGAGAGGAACTGGGAAGGAGGGCAGAGACGTGGACCCCGGTACAAGGGAGTGGCAGCTGTGGCCTTGGTCTGTGCCCTTCATGAGGGAAGATTGCTGGGATTGGATGTGGAGGGCGGGGAGGCACTGCAGCCATGGGATGGAGATCAAGCACCTGAACTGAGGTTCCTGTCCCGCACCTCTGGCCAAGTCCCAGCCAGGCACAGACCTTGGCCCAGGTACCTCCCAGTGGCATCAGGGGATCCTGGCACAGACTGGAGGTGCCCCAGGGAATGCAGTCTGCAAGCACTACCATCGTCGCCAGCCCTGTGCGCCTGCAGATATACCTTTCCTGTTGCCCTGACCCCCTTGCAGACACAGAAGTAGATCAGCACTCAGCAGTCCAGCAGTCAGTAGAGTCACTGCCCAGGCGAGAACCCCTGGCACCTCTAACCCTACGCCCCACCCACCTCTGAAAGGTAGACAAATGTTCCTGGGCAAGGGGAGCCCATGAGGGCTGTTCCAGCAGAGGGCAAAGCAACTTGGATCTGTCCACGCTGTGGTGCTCTGCGTGCGAGAGACCTCCAGATTGGCTGTTCCATCCTGAGCACATGGGCAGACCTGAGCACAAACCTGCCTCCTGGAGGCATGGCAGTGTGTGCACTGGAGCCCGGGAGCCCCTGGGCAGAGGCGGCGGGACTGCCGGCCAGCCCTCTCCAGGGAATGGCAGGCACCATGGAGCGACAGTGCCTGGAGTGAGAAATGGCACTGGAGGAGCGAAGCCCTTCCATCTGGGCTTCCCCAGTGAGAGGGCTGGAGCATCCCCAGGTCAGGCAGGGCCCAGTTGTGACTACTGCTGGGAATCACACAGGGATGGTTTCCGCTCAACTCTGCAGACTCGCAGGCTCGGGCCCTGTGTGGCGTCCAGAAACATGGACATGTAGGCCTGCTCCTGTTGCCTCGACTCATTCCCCGAGCACAATAAAAGGGGACCTGAAGTCAGCAAGCTTGTCACACATGAGAGGGAACACACTTGCACTGGCACAGGCTCTTATGGTAACTCGCAGGAGTGGTGCTGAGCGGTCTTGGTGGGAAACTGGTACAGTCCCATTGCCTTAGTCCTAGCGGGAGGGGTGGGGGTGGGGGGTCATTCCATTGGCGCAGGCGCACTGGGGAGAGGCGGAGCTTCGTGGGGCGTCCTCATTGGCTAAGCCGTTCGCGGGCTCTCTGGGCTCGCTGGCGGGAACCAGACGACTACATTCGTACTAGAAAGACCGAGGTTGGCGCATGCGCCCCGGAGATCCCTAGCGGCCGTGTGCACGTACAGATAGAACGTACAGATACGAACTTCCTTCCGTCTGGCGCAGGACCGAGAGGGCCGTCGCAGTCAAGATGGCCTCTGAGACGAAGGAGGAAGTCGAAGCAGCCATACAGGCCGCAGAAGAAAGGGTAGGAGATGTGGCAGTTGCGGGAGATGACATCGAAGACCCAAAAGACCAGGGTGGCCGCGGTGGGCACGACTACCAGATAGAGCCTGGCAGCCCTCAGGGCCAGTGTTGCCCTGGTGGCCCCAGCAGCCATGGCGTCCCTGGCGGTCATGAGGCCCAGGGCATGGCCGGTGCCCATGGCAATGAGGGAAGCCCTGGTGTCGCAGACAACCAGGGTGACCCCGGTGCCCGGGACCGTCCGGGAGGCCCTGATGCCCGAAACGAGCAGGCTGGCCACCGTGGCCCGGGCGGCCCTGAAGTCGAGGAAAGGGCGGGATTAGCAGCCGTACGGGCTGCCAATGTGGCGCGGGCACCTCGAGCATCCGGGCCTGGTGGAGACGCAGCTCCAGAGGCTAGAGGACGAGGAGACCAACCCATCGTCTTGTATCCTTTCCAATGAGGCCTCGAGGCCTGGTGTCCAAGGGATGGGTCAGGGCCTTCCTACAGGGTCACATGTGGCAGTGGGGGACAGGGTACAGGGCAGCCCAGGCCAGATGTGGGTGGGAGGACAAAAATGGGAGCAGGGAGGCAAACCTGGGTACCGTGCTGGCAGTGGCAGTGGGAGAGGAGAGGAGGCTGGGGGAGGGGCAGGGCGGG
>NW_006441590.1:228454-231810 GCF_000325575.1 Pteropus alecto
TGCCAGCCTCTGAGGGTTGAGCAAGCGTGAGGCGCTGCTCAGTTCAGCCGCTGATGGATGGCGCCTTAACCACGACACTCACAGCACCATCACTGTGCCGTTCGGGTCTCACCTGGAAGCACAGATGGCCCGCCTGGCCATGGACATAGAGAACGGAGACAACCAGCAGGCCGTTCAAAAGGAGTTCCGAGTGCATGGCAGCATCCTGGCTGTGTAAGTTCTGGAATGGGCCAACACAGGGGTGGTGGCCAGTGCTCGGGGCCTAAGAGCCAGTCTTAGCTGGAGAGGGGGCTCTGTAAAGGATAGCAGGAAACACTCAAGTGTCAGGTCTCAGGAGGGGTGTGGGGGGGTGGTGTGCTGGGGGTGAGAGGGAGTCACCCCCTCTAACTTGACTTTTACCCCTCACTTTCAGCAGGTGGACTTCTGAAGACCCTGGTCCCCTCCTTGATTCCATCAACTCCTTCTTCCAAAGGCTTTTTCTGGTGATTCAAAACATTCAGCACAGCAGACCCCGCTTTCCCCTGAGACTCGGAAGGGGGGCTGGACCCTAATCCTGTGACCCCCCCAGCAGGGCACTGCACAGGGAGTTGATTTCTGGAGCAGTGCCTCTCTCTCCCTGGGGCCTCATCGTTTGCCCATCTTGTTGTTGGCTTCTCCAGCCCCACTTGTTTGTTTCCCTGTTGCTTCAGGAATGGGGTGATTAAATACTTGTTAAGTGCTGCAAACAAAACCGAGCTAGTATTCTGGGTCCTTTTTTCAGCCTCTGCGCCTGCATATTTCTTTGCCTTTGTCCTCAGCTTGGAGTGGAGGGGAGGTGCTGGGGATTTAAAGAGTGGTACAAAGTAATTGAAGAAAAGTAGGAAAAGCAATACAATGAAAATCAGTTGCTCTGACATTCGGCATTAAGCACCGTCAACATTTTGGAATATTTTTGCTGTGTTAAACTTGTACTTATGCGTTAAATGTGTATCGATAAGAGAAATGTATAGTCTTATTACTCAGGTATTTTTTGGAAGCTTAGCATTAAACTTTTTCATTGAACATAGGAATGTGACCTCTTTCTAAAAGTGCTTGAAGAATATGTCAGCGAATAATATAATTCTTGAACGTTTATATTATTTCCCTTTCCTTAAAATTTTGCGGCTAATTTTTTCAATGGAATCCTTGTATTGAAGACTTTCCATCAGTGCTTTTTCCGGAAAGATAGATTCCTAAGGTAGAGATGTTGACCTGCGTGTTTACTTGCTATTTCTTTTTAAGACTCTTGATCACAATTGCTCTTCAGAAAACATGCCTCTCACCAGATTTCTAGTTTCTCAAAATACTTGTTGCCGTTGGGTTTTTTCCAAACAGAAAAGAGTTTAGTTTGAGAGAGAGACAACATAAAACTCAGGGACAGTAGAATAGGAATTTGGGGCTGACTGGACTTGCTTCAGGTCAGGGATGAAGAGGGCTGAAACATCTGTCCTAGTATTTAGGATCAGAGAGTTAGATCCTCTCATATAAATTTTATCCTGCAATCTGTATATCGTGGATTGAAGAGGAACTGGGAGGGAGGGCAGGGACATGGACCCTGGTACAAGGACAGGGCAGCTGCTCCATTGGTCTGTGGTCCTCACGAGAGAAGCGTCCTGGGCATGGATATGGAGGGTGGGGAGGTGTCTGCAGCCATTGGGTGTGGATCAAGCAGGCTGGATTGAGGTTTTTGTCCTGCCACTCTGGCTCAGTCCCATGCCCAGACATTGGCCCAGGCACCTCCCTGGGGCATCAGGGGATCCTGGCACAGACTGGAGGAGCCCCAGGGAATGGAGTCTGCAAGCCTTTGCATTGTCTCCAGCCCTGCCCGCTGTAGCTGTACCTTTCCTGTTGCCCTGACCCCCTTGCAGACACAGTAATGGACCAACACTCAGCAGTCCAGCAGCCAGTAGGGTCACCGCCCAGGTGAGAACCACTGGCACCTCCAGCCCCACGCACCACCCACCTCTGAAAGGTGGACGACTGTTCCAGGGCAAGGGAGAGCCCATGAGGACTATTCTAGCAGAGGATAAAGCAACTTGGACCTGTCCACGGTGTGGTTTTCCACTTGCGGGAAGCCTCCAGCCCGGCTGTTCCATCCTGAGCACCTGGACTGTCCTGGGCTCAAGCCTGCCTCCTGGAGGCATCGCAGTGCGTGCTGCTGGAATCCAGCAGCCCCTGGGCGTAGGCAGCGGGACTGCGGACAGCGCCCTCCAGGGGCGGGCAGGCATCATGGAGCGAGTGTCTGGAGTGAGAAATGGCACTGGAGGAGCGAATCCGTTCCATCAGGGCTCCCCAGGGAGAGGGCTGAAGGGTCCCTGGGTCAGGCAGGTCCCAGGTGTGACTACTGCTTGGAATCACCCCAGGGATGGTCTCCGCTTAACTATGCAGGCTTGCAGGCTCAGGCCATGTGTGGTACCCAGAGACAGGGACATGAAGTGCCTGGCCTCGTACTGCCAGACTCATATCCAGAGCTCAATGACAGGAGAACAGACGTCAGCAAGGTTGTCACAAGTGAAGGCGACCGTCCTGGTACTGACAAAGGCCTTTAGCTTAACACACAAGTGTGGTGCGGCCTGGGCTTGGTCTGTATCGTCACGGTACCAGGGCCTTAGCCCTAGAAGAACGGGGGGAGGGGGGGCACATACCATAGGCGCAGGCGCACTGGGGAGGGGCGGAGCTTCGAGGGGGCGTTCGCATTGGCTAAGCCATCCGTGGGCTCTCTAGGACGACTTAGCAGGAACCGGTCAACTCCATTGACTCTCGAAAAAACCGAGGTTGGCGCATGCGCCCTGGAGATCCCTAGCGGCGGTGTGCGTGAACCCGTGGAACCTCCAGAGGGGCCTCCATTTCGTCAGGCGCGGAGCAGAGAAGGCCGTCGCAGTCAAGATGGCCTCCGAGGCGAACAGGGAAGTCGAAGCAGCCATGCAGGCCGCAGAAGAAGCGGTAGGGGGTGTGGCTGGTGCGGGGGATGTCCTCGAAGGCCCAGAATACCAGGGTGGCCCCAGTGAGCACGACTCCCAGATGGAGCCTAGCAATCCTCAGGGCCAGGATGGCCCTGGTGAGCCCAGCAGCCATTGCGACCCTGAGGGTCCTGAGGCCCAAGGCGGCGCCGGTGCCCAAGGCAATGAGGGAGGCCCTGGTGTCGCAGACAACCAGGGTGACCCCGGTGCCCATGTAGAACAAGATGGGGCCGGTGCCCGTGAACATCCCGGAGGCCATGATGTCCTAGTTGACCGCGGTGACGCTGGCGCCCGTGACGACCAAGGTGGCGCCGGTGCCCAGGACCCTCCGGGAGGCCCTGACGCCCGAAACGAGCAGGCTGGCCACCGTGGCCCGGG
>NW_006441590.1:232095-235275 GCF_000325575.1 Pteropus alecto
AGGGAGGCAAACCTGGGTAGCGTGCTGGCAGTGGCAGTGGGAGAGGAGAGGAGGCTGGGGGATGGGCAGGCAGGCCCCACGGAGTCGGGGAGGCGGGACAGGATGAGATGAGGGGAGAGGGAGGCAGGCCAAGGTGGCCTGAGCTGACAGGACTGGGTGCGTGTGTGGCAAGGTGCGGATGGACACCCTGGGGTGAAGGCTAACATCTGAGTTGTGAGCAAGCGTGAGGCACTGCTCAGTTCAGCCACTGATGAATGGTGCCTTAACCGCAACGCTCACAGCACCATCACTGTGCCGTTCGGGTCTCACCTGGAGGCAGAGATGGCCCGCCTGGCCATGGACATAGAGGACCCGCCCCACCACCATGCCATTCAAAAGGAATTCCGAGTGCATGGCAGCATCCTGGCTGTGTAAGTTCTGGAATGGGCCAACATGGGGCTGGCGGCCAGTGCTCAGGGCCTAAGAGCCAGTCTTAGCTGGAGAGGGGGCTCTGTAACGGATAGCAGGAAACACTCAAGTGTCAGGTCTCAGGAGGGGGTGTGGTATGCTGGGGGTGAGAGGGAGTCACCCCCTCTAACTTGACTTTTACCCCTCACTTTCAGGAGGTGGACTGCTGAAGACCCTGGTCCCCTCTTGGACTCCGTCAACTCTTTCTTCCAAAGGCTTTTTCTGGTGATGCGAAACATTCAGCACAGCAGACCCGCTTTCCCCTGAGGCTCGGAATGGGGGATGGGCGCTAACCCTGTGACCCCCAGCTGGGCTCTGCACAGGGAATTGATTTCTGGATCAGCACCACTCTCTCCCTGGGGCCTCATTGTTTACTCATATTGTTGTTTCCTTCTCCAGGCCCACTTATTGGTTTCCCTGTTGTTTCAGGAATGGGATGATTAAATACTTGTTAAGTGCTGCAAACAAAACCGAGCTAGTATTCTGGGTCTGCTTTTCAGCCTCTGTGCCTGCATATTTCCTTGCCTTTGTTCTTGGCTTGGAGGGGAGGAGAGTTGCTGGGGATTCAGAGAGTGGTTCAAAGTAATTGAAGAAAACTAGGAAAAGCAAGCCAATGAAAATCAGTTGCTCTGACATTCGGCATTAAGCACCGTCAACATTTTGGAATATCTTTGCTGTTTTAAACTTGTACTTAGGCGTTAACTGTATAACGATAAGAGAAACGTACAAAGTTATTACTCGTATTTTTCGCAAGCTTAGCATTAATTTCTACTGAAAGTCTTGGGTGGGACATATGGACGTGACTTCTAAAAGTGCTTCGAGAATATGTCAGTGAATAATATAATTCTTGAACATTTATATTATAATTTCTCTTTCCTTAAATTTTTGTGGCTATTTTTTTTAATGAAATCCTTGTATTGAAGACTTTCCATGAGTGCTTCTTCCGGAAAGATATTTTCCTGAGGGTAGAGATGTTGACCTGCATGTTTACTTGCTATTTCTTTTTAAGACTCTTGATCACAATTGCTCTTCAGAAAACGTGCCTCTCACCAGATTTATGGTTTCTGAAAATCTTTCTCCCCGTTGTGGTGTTTTCCAAGCATGAAAACTTAGTTGCAAGAGAGGCGACATAAATCCCAGGGTTATAGAATAGGAATTTGGGGCTGACTGGACTTGCCTCTGGTCACGGACAAAGTGGGCTAGGACTCCTTGTGAATTTTTTGGGACAGGAGTTACATCCCTCTAATGTGCTTTTATCCTGTAACCTGGATATCATGAACCGGGGAGCAAGTGGGAGGGAGGGCAGGCACTTGGACCCTGATGCAAGGGCGGGCAGGTGCTGCCTTGGTCTGTGCTCCTCTAGACAGAAGTTAGCTGGGCCTGGATGTGGAAGGTGGGGAGATGTCTGCAACCATGGGATAGGGATCAAGCAGCCTGGACTGAGGTTCCTGTCCCACCCTTTAGGCCGAGGCCAGGCCCAGACACTGGCCCAGGCACCTCCCTAAGGCATCGAGGGATTCTGGTACAGGCCAGAGGTGCCACAGGGAATGAAGTTTGCGAGCCCTGCCATGGTTCCCTGCCTAGCCCCTGCAGTGTACCTTTCCTGTTGCCCTGACCCCCTTGCACACACACAACTGAACCAGCACTCAGCAGTCCAGCAGCCAAGAGGGTCACTGCCCAGGCGAGAACCTCTGGCACCTCCAGCCCCACTCCCCACCCACCTGCAAAACCTGGACGGCTATTCCTGGGCAAGGGAGACCCCATGAGGGCTATTCCAGCAGAGGGCAAAGCAACTTGGACCTGTCCACGGTGTGGTGCTCTGCGTGCGGTCAGCCTCCATACCAACTGTTCCATCCTCAGCACATGGGCTGACCTGAGCACAACCCTGCCTCCTGAGACATCGCAGTGTGTGCGCCTGGAGCCTGGGAGCCCCTGGTTGGTGGCGGCGGGACTACCGTCCAGCCCCCTGAAGGGTGTGGCAGGCACCTCGGAGTGACAGAGCCTGGCATGAGAAATGGCACTAGAAGAGTGAAGCCCTTCCATCCATGCTCCCCCAAGGACTGGGCTCATGCATCCCCAAAGTCAGGCAAGGGCCAGGTGTTCCTCCTGCTGGGACCATCATCAGGGATGGTCCCAGGTCAACTATGCAGGCTCGCAGACTCGGGCCCTGTGTGGTGTCCAGAGACAAGGACATGAAAGGCTTGGCCCTGTTGCCTCAGACTCTTTCCTAGAGAGCGATTAAAGGGGTCCCGAGGTTGGCAACTTTGTCATATGTGAGGGTGACATTCCTGGCACTGGCATAGGCTCTTAGGTTCACCAGCAATCTTGGGGCCAGGCAGTCTTGGTGGGACGCTGTCAAATTCCAGGGCCTAAGCCTAAGCGGGGGTTGGGAGTCATTCCATTGGCGCAGGCGCACTGTATGGGCGGAGCTTCGTGGGGCGTCCTGATTGGCTACGCCGTCCGCGGACTCTCTGGGACGGCTTGGAGCCAACCCGTCGACTCCATTTGCACTCGAAACGCCGTGCTTGACGCAAGCGTCCGGGGCATCTCTAGCGGCGGTGTGCGTGAACCCAAGGAACGTCCAGACGGGGCCTCCATTTCGTCAGGCGCGGAGCAGAGAAGGCCGTCGCAGTCAAGATGGCCTCCGAGGCGAACAGGGAAGTCGAAGCAGCCATACAGGCCGCAGAAGAAGAGGTAGGGGGTGTGGCTGGGGGGGGGGCGGGCCACGCACGA
>NW_006441590.1:235400-238517 GCF_000325575.1 Pteropus alecto
GTGCCCTTGGCAATGAGGGAGACCCTGGTGTCGCAGACAACCAGGGTGACCCCGGTGCCCATGTAGAGCAAGACGGGGCCGGTGCCCGTGACCATCCCGGAGGCTGTGGTGTCCCAGACGACCGGGGTGGCCCTGGCGCCCATGACGACCAGGGTGGCGCCGGTGCCCTGGATGATCCGAGGGGCCCTGATGCCCGATATGAGCAGGCTGGCCACCGTGGCCCGGGCGGCCCTGAAGTCGAGGAAAGGGCGGGATTAGCAGCCGTAGGGGCTGCCAATGTGGCACGGGCGCCTCGAGCATCCGGGCCTGGTGGAGACGCAGCTCCAGAGGCTGGAGGACCAGGAGACCGACCCATCGTCTTGTATCCTTTCCAAAGAGGCCCCGAGGCCTGGTGCCCAAAGGATGGGTCAGGGCCTTCCTACATGGTAATACGTGCCTTCGAGGGACAGGGCCCAGGACAGCCCAGTCCAGGTGTGGGGTGGGGGGAGAAAAATGGGAGCAGGGAGGCGAACCTGGGGTAGCATGGTGGCAGGGGCAGTGGGAGAGGAGAGGAGGCTGGAGGATGGGTAGGCGGGCCCCACAGAGTGGGGGAGGTGGGACAGAATGAGCTGAGGGAGGAGGGAAGCAGGCCAAGGTGGCCTGAGCTGGCAGGACTGGGTGCGTGTGAGGCAAGGTGGGTGGGGGTGGACACCCTGGGGTGAAGGCTAACATCTGAGGTGTGAGCAAGCATGAGGCACTGCTCAGTTCAGCCACTGATGGATGGTACCTTAACCGCGACACTCACAGCACTATCACTGTGCCGTTCGGGTCTCGCCTGGAGGCAGAGATGGCCCGCCTGGCCATGGACATAGAGGACCCGCCCCACCACCATGCCATTCAAAAGGAGTTCCGAGTGCATGGCAGCATCCTGGCTGTGTAAGTTCTGGAATGGACCAACATGGAGGTGGCAGCCAGTGCTCGGGGCTTAAGTGCCAGTCTTAGCCGGAGAGGGGGCTCTGTAACGGATAGCAGGAAACACTCAAGTGTCAGGTCGCAGGAGGGGGTGGGGTATGCTGGGGGTGAGAGGGAGTCACCCCCTCTAACTTGACATTTTCCCCTCACTTTCAGCAGGTGGACTGCTGAAGACCCCGGCCCCCTCCCAGATTCCATCAACTCCTTCTTCCAAAGGCTTTTTCTGGTGATTCGAAACATTCAGCACAGCAGACCCCGCTTTCCCCTGAGACTCGGAAGGGGGGCTGGACCCTAATCCTGTGACCCCCCCAGCAGGGCACTGCACAGGGAGTTGATTTCTGGAGCAGTGCCTCTCTCTCCCTGGGGCCTCATCGTTTGCCCATCTTGTTGTTGGCTTCTCCAGCCCCACTTGTTTGTTTCCCTGTTGCTTCAGGAATGGGGTGATTAAATGCTTGTTAAGTGCCGCAAACAAAACCGAGCTCTAGTATTCTGGGTCCTTTTTTCAGCCTCAGCACCTGCATATTTCCTTTCCTTTGTCTTTGGCTTGGAGGGGAGGGGAGGTGCTGGGGATTCAGAGAGTGGTACAAAGTAATTGAAGAAAACTAGGAAATGCAAGCCAATGAAAATCAGTTGCTCTGACATTCGGCATTAAGCACAGTCAACATTTTGGAATATCTTTGCTATTTTGCTATTTAAAACTTGTACTTATGTGTTAAATGTGTAACATTTAAGAGAAATGTATAGTATTATTACTCAGGTATTTTTTGCAAGCTTAGCATTAATTTCTCCTGAAAGTCTTTGGTGAGACATATGGGCGTGACTTCTTTCTAAAAATACTTTGGGAATATGTCAGCGAATATGGAATTCTTAACTTTTAAATTATTTCCCTTTCCTTATATTTTGAAGCTAATTTTTCATTGGAATCCTTATATTGAAACTTTCCATGAGTGTTTTTCCGGAAAGATAGATTCCTGAGGGTAGAGATGTTGACCTGCATGTTTACTTGCTATTTCTTTTTATGACTCGTGATCACAATTGCTCTTCAGAAAACGTGCCTCTCACCAGATTTATGGTTTCTGAAAATCTTTCTCCCTGTTGGAGTGTTTTCCGAACATGAAAGAGCTTAGTTGCAAGAGAAATGATATAAATCCCAGGGATAGTAGAATAAGAATTTGGGACTGACTGGACTTGCCTCAGGCATGGACCAAGAGGCATGGGACACCTTGTGAATTTTTGGGGACGGGGCAGTTACATCCCTCTAATGTGCTTTTATCCTGTAACCTGGATATCATGGACTGGAGAGGAACTGGGAGGGAGAGCAGGCACTTGGACCCTGATGCAAGGGCGGGCAGCTACTGCCTTGGTCTGTGCCCCTCACGACAGAAGTTAGCTGGGCCTGAATGTGGAAGGTAGGGAGGTGTCTGCAGCCATGGTGTAGGGATCAAGCAGCCTGGACTGAGGTTCCTGTCTCACTCCTTAGGCCCAGGCCAGGCCCAGACGCTGGCCCAGGCACCTCCCTATGGCATCGAGGCATCCTGGTATAGGCCAGAGGTACCACAGGGAATGGAGTTTGCGAGCCCTGCCATGGTTCCCTGCCTAGCCCCTGCAGTGTACCTTTCCTGTTGCTCTGACCCCCTTGCACACACACAACTGGATCAGCACTCAGCAGTCCAGCAGCCAAGAGGTTCACTGCCCAGACGAGAACCCCTGGCACCTCCAGCCCCACGCCCCACCCACCTGCAAAACCTGGACGGCTATTCCTGGGCAAGGGAGACCCCATGAGGGCTATTCCAGCAGAGGGCAAAGCATCTTGATCTGTCCATGGTGGTTCTCCGTGTGTGGGAGGCCTCCATCCTAGCTGTTCCATCCTGAGCACATGGGATGACCCTGCCTCCTGAGATATCTAGTGTGTGCACCTGGAGCCCCAGAGCCCCTGAGCAGAGACAGTGGGACTGCTGGCCAGCCCCCTCCTGGGTGTGGTAGGCACCACAGAACGACAGTGTCTGGAGTGGGAAATGGCACTGGAAGAGTGAAGCCCTTCCCTGTGCGCTCCCCCGGGATTGGGCTGGAACATCTCCGGGGTAAGGCAGAGGCCAGGGATGGTCTCCACTCAACTATGCACTCGGGCCCTGTGACACCGCCAGAGGCAAGGACATGAAAGGCTTG
>NW_006441590.1:238585-244316 GCF_000325575.1 Pteropus alecto
CACAGGCTCTAAGTTTCACTAGCAAGCATGGGGCAGGGCAGACTTGGTAGAAAACTGTCATATTCCCAGGGCCTAGGACCAAAATGGCGTTGGGGAAACATTATGTTGGCGCGGGCGCCCTGAGTGGGCGGAGCTTCGTGGGGCGTTCTCATTGGCTAAGCCATCTGTGGGCTCTGTGGGACGGCTTGGAGCCGATAGGTCGACTCCATTTGAAGTCTAACGCCGTGGTTGGCGCATGCGCCTTGGAGATCTCTAGCGGCGGTGTGCGTGAACCGGCGGAACGTCCACACAGGGTCTCCATTCCTTCAGACGCGAGGCTGAAAGGTCCGTCGCAGTCAAGATGGCCTCTGAGGCGAACGAGGAAGTCGAAGGAGCCATACAGGCCGCAGAAGAAGCGGTAGAGGGTGTGGCTGGTGCGGGGGATGTCCTCGAAGGCCCAGAAGACCAGGGTGGCCCCGGTGAGCCCGACTCCCAGATGGAGCCTGGCAACCCTCAGGGCCAGGATTGCCCTGGTGAGCCCAGCAGCCACTGCGCCCCTGATAATCCAGATGGCCATGACGGCGCCGGTGCCCGTGGCAATGAGGGAGACCCTGGTGTCGCAGACAACCAGGGTGACCTCGGTGCCCATGTAGATCAAGATGGCGCCGGTGCCCGTGACCATCCCGTAGGCCGTGGTGTCCCGGACGACCGGGCTGGCCCTGCCGCCCATGACGACGAGGGTGGCGCCGGTGCCCGGGACCATCCGGGAGGCCCTGATGCCGGAAACGAGCAGGCTGGCCACGGTGGCCCGGGCGGCCCTGAAGTCGAGGAAAGGGCGGGATTAGCAGCCGTAGGGGCTGGCAATGTGGCGCGGGCACCTCGAGCATCCGGGCCTGGTGGAGACGCAGCTCCAGAGGCTGGAGGACCAGGAGACCGACCCATCGTCTTGTATCCTTTCCAAAGAGGCCCCGAGGCCTGGTGTCCAAGGGATGGGTCTGGGCCTTCCTACCGGGTCACACGTGCCTTTGGGGGACAGGGCCCAGACAGTCCAGGCCAGGTGTAGGGTCGGGGGACAGAAATGGGAGCAGGGAGGATAACATGGTGTAGCCTGGTGGCAGGGGCAGTGGGAGAGGAGAGGAGGCTGGAGAATGGGCATGCAGGCTCCGCGGAGTAGGGGAGACGGGACAGGATGAGATGAGGGAAGAGGGAGGCAGGCCAAGGTGGCCTGAGCTGGCCGGACTGGGTGCGTGTGTGGCAAGGTGCGGATGGACATCCTAAGGGAAATCCTGGAGTGAAGGCTAACATCTGAGTTGTGAGCAAGTATGAGACACTGCTTAGTTCAGCCATTGATGGATGGCGCCTTAACCGCAACTCCCTCAGCACCATCACTGTGCCGTTTGGGACTCATCTGGAGGCAGAGATGGCCCGCCTGGCCATGGACATAGAGGACCCGCCCCACCACCATGCCATTCAAAAGGAGTTCAGAGTGCATGGCAGCATCCTGGCTGTGTAAGTACTGGAATGGACCAACATGGGGGTGGCGGCCATTGCTCGGGGCCTAGGAGCCAGTCTTAGCTGGAGAGGGGGCTCTGTAACGGATAGGAGGAAACACTCAAGTGTCAGGTCTCAGAAGGGGTGCGGTGTGCTGGGGGTGAGAGGGAGTCACCCCCTGTAACTTGACTTTCACCCCTCACTTTCAGGAGGTGGACTGCTGAAGACCCTGGTCCTCTCCCAGATTCTATTAACTCCTTCTTCCAAAGGCTTTTCCTGGTGATGCGAAACATTCAGCACAGCAGACCCCGCTATCCACTGAGGCTTGGAAGGGGGGCTGGGCCCTAATCCTGCGACCCCCTAGCTGGGCTCTGCACAGGGAATCGATTTCTGGATCAGCACCACTCTCTCTCCCTGGGGCCTCATTGTTTGCCATATTGTCGTTTGCTTCTCCAGACCCACGTGTTTGTTTGCCTGTTGCTTTGGGAATGGGGTGATTAAATACTTGTTTATTGCAGCAAACAAAACCGAGCTAGTATTCTGGGTCTGCTTTTCAGCCTCTGTGCCTGCATATTTCCTTACCTTTGTCCTGGGCTTAGAGGGGCGGGGCGGTGCTGAGGATTCTGAGAGTGGTACAAAGTAATGAAGAAAACTAGGAAAAGCAAGCCAATAGAAATCAGTTGCTCTGACATTCGGCATTAAGCACAGTCAACATTTTGGAATATCTTTGCTGCTTTAAACTTGTACTTATGCGTTAAATGTGTTTCGGTAAGAGAAATGTATAGGATTATTACTCAAATATTTTTTGCAAGCTTGGCATAAATTTCTCCTGAAAGTCTTTGGTGGAACATAGGGACGTGACCTCTTTCTAAAAGTGCTTCAGGAATATGTCAGCGAATAATGGAATTCTAGAACTTTTAAATTATTTCCCTTTCCTTAAATTTTTGCGGCTAATTTTTCAATGGAATCCTTGTATTGAAGACTTTCCATGAGTGCTTCTTCCCGTAAGATAGATTCCAGAGGGTAGAGATGTTGACCTGCGTGTTTACTTGCTATATCTTTTTTAAGATTCATAATCACAATTGCTCCTCAGAAAATGTGCCTCTCACCAGAATTATGGTTTTCCATAATCTTTGTCACCGTTGGGGTGTTTTCCGAATACAAAAGAGCTTAGTTTGCGAGAGTGATGACATAAAACCCAGGGATATAGAATAGGATTTTGGGGCTTACTGGACTTACTTCAGGTCAGGGACACATGACGTAGATTTTGGGATCAAGGTAGTTACCTCCCTCTGCTATAGCTCTTTTCCTCCAACCTGGATGTCGTGGACTGGAATACCTGGTGAAGTATTTGGGATAAGGGGAGTTAGCTCCCTCTCATATAAATTTTATCCTGCAACTCGGATATGGTAGATGAAGAGGAACTGAGTGTGGGCAGTGATGTGGACCCCAGTAAAAGGGAAGAGCAGCTGCTGCCTTGGTCTGTGCCCCTCAGAGCTAAGGTTGGTGGGCCTGGATGTAGAGGGTGGGGAGGTGTGTACAGCCATGAGGTGGGGATCAAGAGCCTGGACTGAGGTTCCTGTCCCACCCCTCTGGCTCAGGCCCAGAACAAGACATTGGTTCAGGCACCTCTCCTGTGCATCACGGGATTGTGGCACAAACCGGAGGAGCCCCAGGGAATGCAGTCCGCGAGCCCTGCCATCGTCCCCATCCCTGCCTGCCTGCACCCGTACATTTCTTGTTGCCTAGACCCACTTGCAGACACAGAAGTGGACCGGCACTCAGAGTTTTGCAGCCAATAGGGTCACTGCCCAGGGGAGAACCCCTGGCTCCTCCAGCCGCATACCCCACCCACCCCCGACAGCCAGATTACAGTTCCCGGTCAAAGGAGTGCCTATGAGGGCTGTGTCAGCAGAGGGTAAAACAAGACGGAGATGTCCACCGTGTGGTACTCTGCTTATGGGAGGCCTCTAGCCCAGCTGTTCCATCCTGAGCACCTGGGCTGACCTGGGCACAAGTCTGCCTCCTGGAGGCATTGCAGTGTGTGGGCCTGGAGTCCAAGAGCCCCTGGGTGGAGACTGTCGACTGCTGGCCAGCCCCCTACCGGGGGTGGCAGGCACCACAGAGCGACAGTGCCTGGAGTGAGAAATAGCACTGGAGGAGTGAAGCCCTTCCATCCGGGCTCCCCAGGGACTGGGCTGGGGGGTCCCCCGGGTCAGGCAGGGCCCAGATGTGACTTCTACTGGGAACCACCCCAGGGATTGTCTCCGCTCAACTAAGCAGGCTCGCAGGATCGGGCCCTTTGTGGCATCCAGAGACAAGCACGTGAAAGGCTTGGCCCTGTTGCCCCAGACTCATTCCTAGAGCACGATGAAAGGGGATCTGAGGTCGCCAAGCTTGTCATACGTGAGGGGGACCTTCCTGGCACTGGCATAGGCTCTTAGGTCCACCCGGAAGTGTGGAGCCAGGAAGTATTGGTCGGAAACTGTCATATTCCGAGGGATTCTGCTCATCAGGAGAGGGCGGGTGACATTCGATTGGCTCAGGCGCACTGGGGAGGGGCGGAGATTCGTGGGGGTGTCCTCATTGGCTAAGCCGTCCCTGGGCTCTAAGGACGGCTTGGCTGGAACTCGTCACCTCCATTTGCTCTCGAAAAGCCGAGTTTGGCGCATGCGCCCTGGAGATCCCTAGTGGTGTGCGTGAACCCGTGGAACCTCCAGCGAGACTCCATTACGTCAGGCGCGGGGCCGAGAGAGCCGTCGCAGTCAACATGGCCTCTGAGTCGAACGAAGAAGTCGCAGCCGCTATACAGGTCGAAGAAGAAGGGGTAGGGGGTGTGGCTGGTGCGGGGGATGTCCTCGAAGGCCCAGAAGACCAGGGTGGCCCCAGTGGGCACGACTCCCAGATGGAGCCTAGCAATCCTCAGGGCCAGGATTGCCCTGGTGAGCCCAGCAGCCACTGCGCCCCTGACAGTCCTGATGGCCAAGGCGGCGCCAGTACCTGTGGCAATGAGGGAGACCCTGGTGTCGCAGACAACCAGGTTGACCCCGGTGCCCATGTAGACCAAGATGGCGCCGGTGCCCGTGACCATCCCGGAGGCCTTGCTGTCCCAGACGATCGGGCTGGCCCTGGCGCCCATGATGACCAGGGTGGGGCCGGTGCCCAAGATCATCCGGGAGGCCCTGATGCCCGATACGAGCAGGCTGGCCATCGTGGCCTGGGTGGTCCTGAAGTCGAGGAAAGGGCGGGATTACCAGAAGTAGGGGCTGCCAATGTGGCGCGGGCACCTCGAGCATCCGGGCCGGGTGGAGACGCAGCTCCAGAGGCTGGAGGACCAGGAGACCAACCCATCGTCTTGTATCCTTTCCAAAGAGACCCCGAGGCCTGGTGCCCAAGTGATGGGTCAGGGCCATCCTACAGGGTCGCACATGGCATGAGAGACAGGGCACATGACAGCCCCGGGGAGGTGTGAGGTGGGGGGACAAAAATGGGAGCAGGGAGGCGAACCTGGGGTAGCCTGGTGGGAGGGTGTGTGGACAGGTGAGGAGGCTGGAGGGTGGGCCGGCGGGCCCCACGGAGTTGGGGAGGTGGGACAGGATGAGCTGAGGGAAGAGGGAGGCAGGCCAAGGTGGCCTGAGCTGGCAGGACTGGGTGTGTGTGAGGCAAGGTGAGGGTGGACGCCCCGAGGGGAAGCCTGGGGTGAAGGCCAACCTCTGAGGTGCGAGCGAGCAAGTGTGAGGCACTGCTCAGTTCACCCACTGATGGATGGTCCCTTAACAGCAACACCCTTAGCACCATCACTGTGCCGTTTGGGTCTCACTTGGAGGCAGAGATGGCCCGCCTGGCCATGGACATAGAGGACCCGCCCCACCACCATGCCATTCAAAAGGAGTTCAGAGTGCATGGCAGCATCCTGGCTGTGTCAGTTCTGGAATGGGCCAACACGGGGTGGTGGACAGTGCTTGGGGCCTAAGAAGAAGTCCTAGCCGGAGAGGGGCCTCTGTAATGGATAGCAGAAACCCTCAAGTGTCAGGTTCAGGAGGGAGTGTGGTGTGCTGGGGGTGAGAGGGAGTCACCCCCTCTAACTTGACTTTTACCCCTCACTTTCAGGAGGTGGACTGCTGAAGACTCCGGGCCTCTCCCAGATTCTATCAACTCTTTCTTCCAAAGGCTTTTTCTGGTGATGCGAAACATTCAGCACAGCAGACCCCGCTATCCACTGAGGCTTGGAAGGGGGGCTGGGCCCTAATCCTGCATCCAC
>NW_006441590.1:244346-245692 GCF_000325575.1 Pteropus alecto
TTACTGGAGCAGCCCCACTTTCTCCCCGAGGCCTCATTGTTTGCCCATAGTGTTATTAGCTTCTCCAGGCCCACTTGTTTGTTTGCCTGTTGCTTTGGGAATGGGGTGATTAAATACTTGTTAAGTGCAGCAAACAAAACCGAGCTAGTATTCTGGGTCTGCTTTTCAGCCTCTGTGCCTGCATATTTCCTTACCTTTGTCCTGGGCTTAGAGGGGCGGGGCGGTGCTGAGGATTCTGAGAGTGGTACAAAGTAATTGAAGAAAACTAGGAAAAGCAAGCCAATAGAAATCAGTTGCTCTGACATTCGGCATTAAGCACAGTCAACATTTTGGAATATATTTGGTCTTTTAAACTTGTACTTATGCGTTAAATGTAATGATAAGAGAAATGTGTCGGTTTATTACTCAGGTATTTTTTGCAAGCTTAGCATTAAACTTTTTCATTGAACATAGGAATGTGACCTCTTTCTAAAAGTGCTTGAAGAATATGTCAGCGAATGATATCATTCTTGAATGTTTATATTATATCCGTTTCCTTAAATTTCTGTAGCTAATTTTTTAATGGAAACCTTGTATTGAAGACTTTCCACGAGTGCTTCTTCCCGTAAGATAGAGTCCAGAGGGTAGAGATGTTGACCTGCATGTTTACTTGCTATTTCTTTTTAAGACTCTTAATCACAGTTGCTCTTCAGAACACGTGACTCTCACCAGATTTCTGCTTTCTCAAAATCCTTGTTGCTGTTGGGGTGTTTTCCCAACAAGAGTTTAGTTTGTGAGAGAGACGACATAAAACCCAGAGACAGAAGAATAGGAATTTGGGGCTGACTGGACTTGCTTCAGGTCAGGGTCGAAGAGGGCTGGGACACTTGGCATAGTCTTTGGGATTGGGGGAGTCAGCTTACTCTGATATAGCTTTTCTCCTGCAACCTGGATGTCGTGGACTGGCGAGGAACTGGGAGGTAAAGCGGGGATGTGGACCCTGGTACAAAAGAGGGGCACCTGCTGCCTTGGTCTCTGCTCCTCACTAGGGAAGTTTGCTAGGCCTGCATGTGGAGGGTGGGGAGGTGTCTGCAGCCATGGGGTGGGGATCAAGCGGCCTGGACTGATGTTCCTGTCCCGCCCCTCAGGCACAGGTCCAATCTCAGACCTTGGCCCAGGCACCTCCGCATGGCATCAGTGGATCCTGGCACATACAGGAGGCGCCCCAGGGAATGCAGTCCCTGAGCCCTGCCATTGCCCTAGCTGTGCCCACCTGTAGCTGTAACTTACCTGTTGCCCTGACTCACTTGCAGACACAGAAGTGGACCAGCACTAAGCAGTCCATTAGGCAGTAGGGTCACTGTCCA
>NW_006441590.1:246260-249661 GCF_000325575.1 Pteropus alecto
GCCCTTTCCTGCCATTGGCACAGGCTCATCGGATCACACGAAAGTGTGACTCCGGGCCGGCTTGGTGGAAAACTGTCACATTTCCATGGCCTTAGCGCATCAGGAGGGGGTGGGCGCCATTCCATAGGCGCAGGCGCACTGGCGAGGGGCGGAGCTTCGTGGGGCGTCCTGATTGGCTACGCCGTCCGCGGGCTCTCTGGGACGGCTTGGAGCCAACCCGCCGACTCCATTTGCACTCGATCGCCGTGCTTGGTGCGTGCGCCCGGGCATCTCTAGCGGCGGTGTGCGTGAACCGGCGGAACGTCCAGACGGGGCCTCCATTTTGTCAGGCGCGGAGCAGAGAAGGCCGTCGCAGTCAAGATGGCCTCTGAGGCGAACGGGGAAGTCGAAGCAGCCATACAGGCCATAGAAGAAGCGGTAGAGGGTGTGGCTGGTGCGGGGGATGTCCTCGAAGGCCCTGAAGACCAGGGCGGCCCCGGTGGGCCCGACTGCCAGATAGAGCCTGGCAGCCCTCAGGGCCAGGATTGCCCTGGTAGCCCCAGCAGCCACTGCGCCCCTGGCAGTCCCGATAGCCAGGGCAGCGCCGGTGCCCGTGGCAATGAGGAAGATCCTGTAGTCCCAGACGACCAGGGTAGCCCTGGCGCCCATGAAGACCAGGGTGGCGCGGATGCCCAGGACCCTCCGGGAAGTCCTGATGCCCAATATGAGCAGGCTGGCCACCATGTCCTGGGCGGCCCTGAAGTCGAGGAAAGGGTGGGATCAGCAGCCGTAGGTGCTGCTAATGTGGCGCGGGCAGCGCGCGCTTCCGGTCCCGAAGGAGACGCAGCTGCAGAGGCTGTAGGACCACAAGACCGACCCATTGTCTTGTATCCTTTCCAATGAGGCCCCGAGGCCTGGTGGCCAAGGGATGGGTCAGGGCCATCCCACAGGGCCACATTTGGATTTGGGGTCAGGGCATAGGACAACCCCAAGCACGTGTGGGGTGGGGGGACCAAAATGGGAGCAGGGAGGAGAACATGGTGTAGCCTGGTGGCCAGCGCAGTAGGAGAGTAGAGGAGGCTGGAGGATGGGCAGGCCGTCCCCACGGAATGGGGGAGGTGGGACGGGATGAGCTGAGGGAGGAGGGAGGCAGGCCAAGGTGGCCTGGGAAGGCAGGAGTGGGCGCGTGCGTAGCAAGATTGGGATGGCCTTTCGGAGGGGATGCCTGAGGTGAAGGCCAGCCTCTGAGGTGTGAGCAAGCCTGAGGCACTGGCCAGTTCAGCCACTGATGGATGGCACCTTAACTGCAACTCCCTCAGCACCATCACTGTGCCGTTCGGGTCTCACTTGGAGGCAGAGATGGCCCACCTGGCCATGGACATAGAGGCCCCACGCCACCAGCAGGCTGTTCAAAAGGAGTTCAGAGTGCAGGGCAGCATCCTGGCTGTGTAAGTTCTGGAATGGGCCAACATGGGACTGGGCCAACATGGGACTATCGGGACTGCCAGGGGCGCAGTGGCTGCTGGGGCCACCAGGGCATGGGGGTGGTGGCCAGTGCTGAGGGCCTAAGAGCCAGTCTTAGCCGGAGAGGGGACTCTGTAACAGATAGGAGGAAACACTCAAGTGTCAGGTTTCACGAGGGGGTGCGGTGTGCTGGGGGTGAGAGGGAGTCACCCCCTCTAACTTGACTTTTACCCCTCACTTTCAGCAGGTGGACTTCTGAAGACCCTGGTCCCCTCCTTGATTCCATCAACTCCTTCTTCCAAAGGCTTTTTCTGGTGATGCGAAACATTCAGCACAGCAGACCCCTCTTTCCCCTGAGGCTCGGAAGGGGGGCTGGGCCTTAATCCTGCGACCCCCGCAGCTGGGCACTGCACAGGGAATCCATTCCTGGACAGGGCCTCTCTCTCCCTGGGGCCTCATTGTTTGCCCATCTTGTTGTTGGCTTCTCCAGCCCCACTTGTTTGTTTCCCTGTTGCTTCAGGAATGGGGTGATTAAATACTTGTTAAGTGCCGCAAACAAAAGCGAGCTAGTATTCTGGGTCTGCTTTTCAGCCTCAGCGCCTGCATATTTTCTTTCCTTTGTCCTCGGCTTGGAGGGGAGGGGAGGTGCTGGGGATTCAGAGAGTGGTACAAAGTAATTGAAACAACTAGGAAAAGCAAGACATGAAAATCAGTTGAGTCCAGACATTTTGCATTAAGCACAGTCAACATTTTGGTATACTTTTCGTCTTTTAAACTTGTACTTATGCGTTAAATGTGTAATAATAAGAGAAATGTATAGGGTTATTACTCAGGTATTTTTCGCAAGCGTAGCATTAATTTCTTCCTGAAAGTTTTTGGTGGGACATATGGACGTAACCTCTTTCTAAAAGCACTTCGATAATGTATCAGCAAATAATGTAATTCTTTTTTTAATTTTTTCAAAGTTTATTTATTTAATTAGATTCAAGAGTACCTTACATTGTTTAGAAATCTATGTATTTCATAAAACGTTACCCCTAGTTGTTCACTGCCTCCCCTGGCCCTCTGCCTAGCCATCATATTAATGCTAACTCCATTTTATCTGCTGTGCCATGCATCCCCATGACCAACTATCAGCTATTATTTTATACTCTTTAACCCTTCTCCTCATTACCACCCCCCACCCCCTCCCCTGTCCGTCACCAAATTGTCCAGTATTTCTGAAAGTCTGTTTTTTATCAGTTTGTTCTTTTTGTTCTTTTGATTCTGCTTATCAGTGAAATCATGTGGTATTTATCTTTCTCTTTCTGACTTATTTCACTCAGCATCATAAGCTCTAGGTCCATCCACGTCGTTGCAAATGGTAGGATTTCATTATTTTAATGGCTGATTAATATTCCATTGTATGTGAACCATATCTTTTTCATCCAATTGTCTGTTGATGAGCATTTAGGTTTCTTTCATATCTTGGCTATCGTAAATTGTGCTTCCGTGAATATTGGGGTGCATAGTTCCTAAAGAATTATTGTTTTGGTTTTCTTTGGATAAATACCCAGAAGAGCAATTGCTGGATCAAAAAGTATATCCATATTTTATTTTTTGAGAAACCTCCATACTGTCTTCCATAGTGGCTGCACCAATTTGCAATACTACCAACAATGTTTGAGGGTTCCCTTTTCTCCACATCCTCGCCAACACTTGTTTTTTGAATTGTTCATGACAGCCATTCTGACAGGTGTCAGGTGATATCTCATTTTAATTTGCATTTCTCTGATGATTAGCGAACTTGAGCATCTTTTCATATGTCTGTTAGCCATCTGTATTTCCTCTTTGGAGAAGTATCTGTTCAGGTCTTCTTCCCATTTTTAATTGTATTATTTCTTTGTTGTTGTTATGTTCTGCAAGTTCTTTAGCTATTTTGAGTATTAACCTCTTATCAGATGTATCATTCGCAAATA
>NW_006441590.1:254188-257019 GCF_000325575.1 Pteropus alecto
ATGCCTCCGGAGGCTGGCACCAGACCACAACAGAGCAACTCCGGACTAGTTCCAGTAGTGATACACACGAAGGATGGTTTCAACAAGTATACGAGCCTGCTAGGGGACATCCCACTAGTACCGCTTATGGGACTAGTCAGGAGTTGCTCTGTTGTGGTCTAGTGCCAGCCTCTGGATGCACTGGTTTTATGGCCCCTTGGGAGGGGCTCCCCCATAGGCCAAGGTCAGCCACTGCTTTTGATTGCTCAGAGATACCCAGTGGGAACTACAAAGCAGTCTACAAATGGTTGTTGCCTATGCTGGATCTATGGGTAAGTGGAAGACACAACGCTGTAGGCAGCGGTCTAGTTATCCCGCGTCCCTGACCTAGGGCAGTTTAGCAGAGGGACCAGTGCTCCTCAAGGCCCGACACTGCCTGTCCGTTGCCTGTAAGTCTCAGAAACTAGACGAACCTCTGGGTGATATGCGTGCTAGGTGGCGTAGGGACCCCGGGAGTCTCCAGGGTCTATTGAGTAAACTTCCCCCTGCCGCTGCAGTGCCAGTTGTATGTGCCTACGCTATCTCTGTGGCTCCCTGTACAAGTTTCCATTCATAGCAAGGTCAGCTGCTGCCCTCCTTGGGCCTAAACACGGTACTCCAGGGCAGGGGCAGCTGCCTATCAACATGCGGTGGGCACTTTGTGTATTGGGTGGGGCAGGAGCTCAGGGAGTCAAGGGCCATCAGGCCAATACAGACCCCTGCAATCTCCTCAAGAGATACAACAGCTTGTGCAGGCAGCAGTGATCTGTCCACAACTGTTTTCCTTGAAATGCGCTCACTGCACTAGCCAAGATCTGTTGCCTACGCTGACTGCACAACCCCAGAGCCAAGTAGGGCACAAGAGGCTGCTTGTCAATGGGCTGCAGGCACTTTGTAGCTTGGGTGAAGCGGAATCTCAGGGAGACAAGTTCTATCTGACCAATGCAACCTCAGTTTGGCTGCAACTCTGTACCTGGGCATTCCCACCTTCTTGCCTCGCTGCATCCTCACAGTGACCGCATGCAGGAGGCAGTTAACTCCATTTTACAGACTGAAAATGAATAATGTAATTCTTGAATGTTTAAATGCTTTCCCTTTCCTTAAATTTTTGCAGCTAATTTTTCAATGGAATCCTTGTATTGAAGACTTTCCAGCAGTGCTTTTACCTGTAAGATAGATTCCACAGGGTAGAGATGTTGACTTGCGTGTTTACTCGCTATTTCTTTTTTAAGACTCTTGATCACAATTGCTCTTCAGAAAACATGCCTCTCACCAGATTCCTGGTTTCCTAAAATCTTTGTCGCCGTTGAGGTGTTTTCTGAACACGAAAGAGCTTAGTTTGTGAGCGAGACGACATAAAACCCAGGGACAGTAGAATAGTAATTTGGGGCTGACTGGACTTGCTTCAGGTCAGGGACGAAGAGGGCTGGAACACCTGGTGAAGTATTTGAGATAGGGGGAGTCAGCTCCCTCTAATGTAGCTTTATCCTGCAACTTGGATGTCGTGGACTGGAGAGGAACTGGGAGGTAAGGTGGGGACATGGACCCTGGTACAAAGGAGAGGCAGCTGCTGCCTTGGTCTCTGCTCCTCACTAGGGGAGGTTGCTGGGCCTGGATGTGGAGGGTGGGGAGGCATCTGCAGCCATGGGGTTGGGATCAAGCAGCCTGGACTGAGGTTCCTGTCCCGCCCCTCAGGCCCAGGCCCAGGCCCAGACCTTGGCCCAGGCACCTCTCTGTGGCATCAGGGGATCCTGGCACAGACCGGAGGTGCCCCACAGTATGCAGTCTGTGAGCACTGCCGTCATCCCCGGTCCTGCTCACCTGCAGCTGTACCTTTCATGTTGCTGTGACCCCCTTGCAGACACAGATGTCAACCATCATCCAGGAAGCCAGCAGCCATAGGGTCACCTCCCAGTTGAGAACCCCTGTCTCCTGTCCCTCACTCCTCCCCACCCCGAGGGCTGAAAGACTGTTCTTGGGGAAGGGGGAGCCCATGAGGGCTGTGCCAGCAGAGGGTAAAGCAACTGGGAGTTGCCCCTGGGGTGGTGCTTCCCTTGCTGCAGCCCTCCAGCCCGGCTGGTCCCTCCTGAGCACGTGGGGTGACCCAGGCCCAAGCCTGCCTCCTGGAGGCATCTCAGTGTGTGCGCCTGGAGCCCAGAAGCCACTGGGTGGAGGCGACGGGACTGCTGGCCAGCCCCGTCCCGGGGCTGGCAGCCACCATGGAACGACAGTGCTTAGGGTGAGAAATGGCACTGGAGGAGTGAAGCCCTTCCATCTGGGTCCCCTCAGGGCCTGGACTGGAGGGTCCCCGGGGTCAGGCTAGGCAAAGGAGTGACTCCTGCTGAGAATCGGGCTATTTGTTGCTACCAGAGAAAGGGACAGACTGGGCCTGGCCCAGTTGTACCTGACTCATTCTCTGAGCTCAATGACAGTTGACCCATGGTCAGCAAATTGGTCACACATGAAGGTGGCCGGGTGGCACTATCACAGGGTTTGCGGCTCACTGGGAATCATGGGGCGGGGCAGGCTTGGTGGGGAAACAGTCACGTGTCCAGAGGCGTCCAACAAGCGCCTCGGGAGTTGCAGCGAAAGCCGTTTGCGCAGGCGCTCCGGGAGACCGCGCAATTTTGCCCCCTGTGGGCGGAGCTTCCTGAGGGTGCCCCCCTTTTGTCGACCGTCGGAGCTCGAAGGTTGGCAGTCAAGGCCGAGGTACCATGGAGGCGGGAGACAAGGGCGGCGGCGGCGGCACGGCTAAAGGCCAAGGCGGTCCGGGTAACTCTGGCGGCCCAGATGGCCGTGAAGGCCGCCAGGGC
>NW_006441590.1:257335-261296 GCF_000325575.1 Pteropus alecto
CGGAGTGGTAGCGGGAGACGGGGGACCCGGGTGGCTGGGGGGATGGGCCAGTGGAAGCAAGGAGGGGGGGCGGAGGTGGCCTGAGGGACCAGGAAGTTGGGGAGCAGACTGGGGCGATGGAGGCGGATGACAGTGGCCTGAGGGGAAGCAGCAGAGGTGGCCTGAGGCCCAGGCAGAGTCGGTATCGGATGGCGCCTTAACGGAATCTCCACCAGCTTTCTGACGGTGCCTTTCCCGACACCCATCGAGGCAGAGATGGCGCACGAGTCCATGGCCCCACGTTTCCAACTCCAAGGAGCGGTTCGGAAGGAGGTCACAGTGTCTGGCAATATTCTAGCCATGTTAGTTCCAAAGAGGGGCGGGGGAGGGGGGTGCCTAGGGTCAATTTCCTGGGTGGTCATTCTTTTTATTTGTTTTATTTTAATTTATTCTTTTTTACTGTTAACATTCAGTATTATTTTATTATTCAGTATTTAATTTTTCTGTTTTACTGTTAACATTCAGTATTTATTTATTCAGTATTATATTAGTTTTAGGTATACATTTTATAGGTTATACATTTATATAATTTATGAACCGGTCCAGTATCCACATGGGACTATACATACTTATTACAATATTATTGACTATTTTCCCTTTGCTGTGCTTTACAACTCTCAGACTATTTTTGTAACTAGCAATTTCTACTTAATCCTTTCCCCCTTTTCACTGACCCTCCAATCTCCTTCCCATCTGACAATCACCAGTTTGTCCTCTATATCTATGAGTCTGTTTCTGTTTTGTCAGTTTATTTTGTTCCTTAGATTCCACATGTAATTGAAATCATATGGTATTTGTCTTTCTCCGTCTCTCTTATTTCACTTAGCATAATACTCTCTAGGTCCATCCATGTTTTGCAAGTGGTAGGATTTCATTTTTTATGGCTGAGTAATATTCCTTGTATATACGTACCACCTCTTCTTTATCTGGTCATCTATTGATGGGCTCTTAGGTTGCTTCTATAGTTTGGCTATTGTAAATAGCACTGCAGTGAACATAGGGGTGCACATATCTTTTTGAATTAGTGTTTTGGATTTCTTTGGATAAATACCCAGAATTGGAATTGCTGAGTCAAAAGGTAGTTCTATTTTTAATTATTTGAGGAACCTCCAAACTGCTTTCCATAGCAGCTGCACCAATTTGCAATCCCAACCAACAGCGTACGAGGGTTCCCTTTTCTCCGCTCCCTCACCAACACTCATTTGTTGATTTATTGGTGATGGCCATTCTGACAGGTGTGAGGTGATATCTCATTGTGGTTTTAATTTGCATTTCTCTGAGGCTTACTGACATCGAGCATCTTTTCATATGTTTATTGGCCATCTGTATGTCCTCTATGGAGAACCGTCCATTCAGATCCTCTCCCCATTATTTAATTGTATCGTTTGTTTTTCTGGTGTCATGTGAGTTCTTTAGAAATTTTGTATATTATCCCCTTATCTGATATATCTTTGGTGAATATTTCCTCTTATTTGGTAAATATGTTGTCTTTTGTTTTGAGGATTGTTTTCTTCGGTGTGCAAAACCTTTTTACTTTGATGTAGTCCCATTTGTTTATATTTTCTTTGTTCCTTTGCCTGTGAGATATATCAAGGAAAAAAAGGTTACCAAGAGCAATGTCAGAGATTTACTACCTATGTTTTCTTCCAGGGGTTTTATGGCTGCAGGTCTTCGTTTAAGTCTTTAATCCATTTTGAGTATTTTTGTATATAGTGTAAGAAGGTGGTCCAGTGTCTTTTTTTTTTTTGCATATATCTGTCCAGTTTTCTCAACATCATTTCTTGAAGAGACTGTATTTACCCCATTGTATACTTTGCCTCCTTTATCATAGATTAAATGATTATATAGGTATGGATCTATTTCTGGTCTCTATTTTTTTTCATTGACCTGTGTGTCTATTTTTATTCTAGTCCCATGCTGTTTTGATTGCTATAGCCTTGTAGTATAGTTTGATATTAAGTAGTATGAAAATTCAACTTTTTCTTCTTTCTCCAGATTGCTGTGGCTATTCTGAGTCTTTTGTGGTTCCCTATAAATTTTAGGATTATTTGTTTTAGTTCTGTGAAAAATGCCATTGGCATTTTCATAGGGATTGCATTGAATCTATACATTGCTTTGGGTAGTATGTGTGTTTTAATGGTGTTAATTCTTTCTATCCATGAGCACAGTATATGCTTCCATTTATTTGTATCTTCAGTTTCTTTTATATCTTATAATTTTCTGAGTACTGGTCTTTTACCTTTTGGTTAAATTTATTCCTAGGTATTTTCTGATGCAATTGTAAATGGGATTGTTTTCTTAATATCTCTTTCTGATAGTTCACTATTGGTGTATAAAAATGCAAACAATTTATGAATGTTAATTTTGTATACTGCTACTTTACTGAATTCATTTATCTCGGGAGTTTTTTGATTACAGATTCCATTTCATTAGTAGTAATCGGTCTGTTCAGATTTTCTATTTCTTCTTGAGTCAGTCTCGGAAGATTTTGTGTTTCTAGGAATTTATCCATTTTTTCCAGATTGTTCAATTTGTTGGCATATAGCTGTTTGTAGTATTTTCTTTTAACCCTTTGTATTTCTGTGGTGTCAGTTGTCACTTCTCTTTCATTTCTGATTTTATTTATTTGGATCCTATCTCTTTTTCTTGATGAATCTGGCTTAAGGTTTATCTTTTCAAAGAACCAGTTCTTGTTTTCATTGATCTTTTGTATTTTTTAAGATTCTTTCCTTTATTTTCACTCTGATCTTTATTATTTCTTTCATTCCACTCACTTGGAGCATTGTTTGTTCTTTTTCTGGTTCCTTTAGGTGTAAGGTTACATTGTTTATTTGAGATTTTTCTTGTTTCTTGAAGTAGACCTGTATTGCTATGGAATTCCCTCTTAGGACTGCTTTCAATGTATTCTATAGATTTTGAGTCACTGCATTTTCATTTTCATTGGTCTCAAGTTATCTTTTGATTTATTCCTTGATCTCATCCTTCATTGTTTAGTAGCATGTTATTTAGCCTTTCTGTGTTTTTGTGTTTTTCAGTTTTTTTTCTTGTAATTGATTTCTAGTTTCATACCATTGTGGTTGGAGAAGACACTTGATATGATTTCAGTCTTCTTTAATTTACTGAGACTTGTTTTGTGGTCCAGCATCGGTCTATCTTGGACAATGTTCCATATGGACTTGGAAAGAATGTATATTCTGCTGCTTTGGAAGGAAATGCTCTAAAAATATCAATTAATCTGTCTGGTCTAGTATGTCATTTAAGGCTGCCTTATTCTTGTTGATTTTCTGTCTGGAAGATCTATCCACTGATGTCACGGGACTTTAAAGTCCCCTACTATGACAATTACTGTGGCTCTCTCCCTTTATGTTGGTTAATACTTGCTTTATGTATGTAGGTGCTCCTACGTTGGGTGCATAAATGTTTGCTAGGGTAATGTCCTCTTGTTGGACTGATCCCTTTATTTTTATGAAATGTCATTCTTTGTCTCTTAATATAGCATTTGTTCTAAAGTCTATTTTGTCTGGTATAAGTATTGCTACCCTAGCTTTTCTGTTTGTTTGTTTCTATTTTCATGCAATACCTTTTCTACTCTTTTTCTTTCAGTCTTTGTATCTTTCCATCTGAAGTGAGTCTCCTGTAGACAGCATATGTGTGGTTCTTATTTTCTTGTCCATTCTGCCACCCTGTGTCTTTTGATTGGAATATTTGATGCATTTACATTTAAAGAGATTATTGGTAAGTATGTAGTCATTGCAGTTTTATTATTAATATTTACGTTCTTTTTCTCCCCTTTCTTCTTAAAGAAGTACCTTTAATAACATTTCTTGTAATACTGGTTTGCTGGTAAAGAACTCCTTTTGTTTTTTCTTGTCTGAGACCGTGAATCAGAGACACTCAAAGGTCAGGTGTAAGGAGGTACATG
>NW_006441591.1:0-819 GCF_000325575.1 Pteropus alecto
TTACTGTATTTGTTTATTGTTTCTAGTAGTGTTTCCTATTTGGATGCCTTTTATATTTTCCTTTTGCCTAATTGCACTTGCTAGGACATCCAATGTTATATTGAATTACAGTGGCAATAGTGGACAGCTTTGCCTTGTTCCTGATCTTATGGGGAAGGTTTTTAGTTTTTCACCATTAAGTATAACGTTGGCTGAGGGTTTGTAATAGATGGCCTTTATTAGGTTAAGATACTTTCCTTCTATACTGATTTTGTTAAGTATTTGGATCATAAATGGATGCTGTATCTTGTGGAAGGCTTTTTCTGCATCGATTGATATGATCATATGATTCTTATTTTTGAATTTTTTTATGTGGTGTATCACATTAATCGATTTGCGTATGTTGAACTATTCCTGTGCCCCTGAGATGCAGCCAACTTTATCGTGGCGTATAACCTTTTTAATATGTTGGGCTGTATTCAGTTCGCTAGTATCTTATGGAGCATTTTTGCTTCTGTGTTCATGAGAGATATTGGTCTGTAGTTTTCTTTTTTTGTGTGTTATCCTTACCTGGTTTTGGTATCAGAGTAATACTGGCCTCCTAAAATGAGTTGGGAAGTATTGCTTCCTCTGATTTTTTGGAAGAGTTTGAGGAGAATAGGTATAAAATCTTCTTTGAATGTTTGGTAGAATTCACTGGTGAAGCCATCTGATCCTAGACTTTTACTTTTTGGTGGGTTTTTGATGATTGTTTCAGTTTCCATACTGCTGATCGGTCTATTTAGATTTTACAGATCTTGATTGTTATTTTTCTAAGTGCTGGTCCATTTCTTCTAGGTT
>NW_006441592.1:0-355 GCF_000325575.1 Pteropus alecto
TACTTTTTCATAGTGTTCTTGTATGTTTCTTTGTAATTCTATGGTGTCTGTCCTAATTTCCCCTCTTTTATCTCTGATTTTGTTTATTTGTGTTCTTTCTCTTTTTCTTTAGTGAGTCTAGCCAGGACTTTGTCAATTTTATTAACCGTCTCAAAGAGCCAGCTTCTTCGTTGTCTTTTTTTTCCTATTGTTTTTCTTGTTGTTTTGTTTTCAATTTCATTTAATTTTACTCTAATCTTTATGATTTCTTTCCTTCTGCTGACTTTAAGCTTCATTTGTTCTTCCTTTTCTAGTTTTTTAAAATGAAATTTTAGGTTGTTTATTTGGGTTCGTTCTTATTTTTTGAGATAGGCCT
>NW_006441593.1:0-876 GCF_000325575.1 Pteropus alecto
CTGGAAACTTCATGCTTTCCTTGTGGAAATATAAAATGGTCCGGCCACTTTGAAAAAATAATTCAGCAGTTTTTTTATTTTTATTTTTTATTAAATTTATTGTGTATGATATTGGTGAAAAAAATTATATAAGTTTCGAGTGTACAGTTCAATAAGGCATTATCTCTATATTGCATTGTATGTTCACCAACCAAAGTCAAATACATGGTGATGGAAGATTGGCAGTTTTTCAATGAGTTAAAGATAAATTTATTATACAGCTCAGTAATGGTACTCCAAGGCACTAAAGAGAAATGAAAACACGTCAATAGTAAGACAAATACACACATGTTCATTGCAGCATTATTTATAATAATCCCAAACTAGAAATATCCAAGTACCCATTAAATGGTAGATGAGTAGGCAACTTGAGGTATATAAAGACAACATAACACTTTTCAGCAATTAAAAAGAACAAAATTTTGATGCATACTTCAGCATGGATGACGCTCAAAACGTGTTAAGTGAAAATCTAGACTCAAAAAAACACATATTGTAAGAAAAATAATCTAGAAAAGGCAACTTTCTAAAACAGAAAATGGTAAGTGGTTTTCTAAGACTGAGGTAAGAATGGGAATTAACTGCAAATGTGCACAAGGGTACTTTTTGAGGTGACAGAAATATGCTATAACTTGATGTTGGTAATAATTCCAATACTATAAATTTACTAAAATCAGAGAAATTTTCATTATAAGTGCATGAATTAATCAATGTATGTAAATCATACCCCAATAAAAATGTTTAAAAAAATGAAAATTTGAAGATTTTTCTGATATTATTTGAGATAAGTTAAAGATTTTTCCTTTAGTTTTCAACAGGATTCACTACACACAAATA
>NW_006441594.1:0-407 GCF_000325575.1 Pteropus alecto
AAGAATAAAATACCTAGGTATAAATCTAATGAAACTTGTGAAGGACCTATACAATGAAAACTATAGACTCTATTAAAAGAAATCAAAGAAGAAACAAAGAAATGGAAAGATATTCCATGTTCTTGGATTGGAAGAATCTACATAGTTAAAATGATCTTATCACCTAAAGCATCATACAGATTTAATGCAATTCCCATCAAAATCCCATCGACATTTTTTAAAGAAGTGGAACAAAAATCATCAGATTTGTATGGAAGCACAAAAGACTTTGAATTGCCAAAGCCATCCTGTGAATAAAAATGAGGCTGGAGGCATCGCTCTACCTGACTTCAAATTATACTACAAAGCGACAGTAATCATAACGGATGGTAATGGCAGCAAAACAGACACACGGATCAGTGCAACAG
>NW_006441595.1:0-973 GCF_000325575.1 Pteropus alecto
ATTTTTTGAAAGAATTTGAGGAGAATAGATATTAACTCTGAATATTTGGTAGAATTCACTGGTGAAGCCATCTGTCCTGGACTTTTACTTTTTGGTAGGTTTTTGATGATTATTTCAATTTTCATACTGCTGATCGGTTTATTTAGATTTTCCAGTTCTTCTTGATTAAGTCTAGGAAGATTGTATTTTTCTAAGTACCGGTCCATTTCTTCTAGGTTATTAAATTTGGTCATATATTCTTTTTCATAATATTCTTGTATGATCCTTTGTATTTCTGCAGTGTCTGTCGTAATTTCTCCTCTTTCATTCCTGATTTTTTTTTATTTGTGTCCTTTCTCTTTTTTCTTTAATGAGTCTAGCCAGGGATTTGTCAATTTTATTAACCTTCTCAAAGACAAGCTCTTTGTTGCATTTATTTTTTCCATCTTTTTTGTTTTCAATTTCTTTTATTGCTGATATAATTTCGATGATTTCTTTCCTTTTACTGACTTTAGGCTTCATTTGTTCTTCCTTTTCTAGTTTTTTAAGATGAAGTGTTAGGTTGTTTATTTGGGCTTGTTCTTGTTTTTGGAGGAAGGCCTGTAATGATATGAACTTTCCTCTTATAATTGCTATTACCATGTCCCAAAAGTTTTGATATGTTGTACTATCATAATCATTCTTTTCTATGTATCTCTTGATCTCTCTTTCTATTTCTTCTCTGACCCAGTTATTCTTCAGTAGTATGATGTTTAATCTCCATTTATTTGAGGTTCTTTCTCCTTTCTTTTTACAGTTGATCTCTAGTTTCAAAGCATTATGATCAGAGACTATGGTTGGCAGGATTTCAAACCTCTTATATTTGTTGAGGCTATCTCTGTGTCTCAGTATGTGGTCATTCCTTGAGAATGTTCCCTGTGCTCTAGAGAAGAATTTATAAGCAGACGTGTTGGGATGGAAGGCTCTGTATATGTCCATTATGCCCAGTTGTTCT